>NW_028288861.1:2915000-3215000 GCF_059628265.1 Tinamus guttatus
ATAACAAATTTTAAACTGTCATACTACATTTTACACTGAACTGTTTTACAGATGCCATTAAATTCTTAGTTTCTTTGGAATATCATTCATCAAGTTCCCTGACATCCAAGCATGATCTACGAAAATAAAATAACCAAAAATATTAGGTTCCAACTTATTTAAAAATAACCATAAAAATACGGTACATAAAAAAAACTTTTGTCCATCCTTATGCTAAATAATCTAATTAATAAACACACAAAACAGTTCAGTGTACACATACACATTTTAAAGTCAGGACACCTCATGGTCCTTTCAAAATATAGCTTGCCTTTTTTTTTTTTTTTTTGAGCCTTGGCTTTTCTATCAGTAAAATAAGGAAACAATCATTAGATTTGATTTGATATCTGGGACATAGAGGAAAAATATATTAACTATTTTCAAATATTGCAAAAATTTTCCTAAATATCTCTTCTGTGCTTTTTTTTTTTCCAACTGTCCAGAAGTACAAAGTTACCTTGCTGTAACACAGACGTGCCAGGCAAGAAACTCAATAAAACCTTTAATCTTTTTTGCATGGCACAGCTTTGGAAATTATGGTTTTGTGCCACATGCTATAGAAGACACTTACCTGGCTGCACTGATTTAGGACACACTAACAGCATCTTTGGGAGATTTTCACAACTGTTAACTTGCCAGGTTCTGCTTAGTGTCATACCCAACGGGCATAATTCTGGTAAGTTAGTCACCTACCAGACTGATGTGCGTAACATAAGAACTTAAAAACATAAGAATGTATGAAAACAGATGATGGATTTTGAAAACAAACAAAAAATTGAAAACCAAAATCCATATTCCAAACAAAATTACAGAAAAATATCATAGAACTTTGAGTTTTGAAACTGGGAGTGTGAATCAAGTTGAGTGCTGTGTGGGGGCAATTTTACTATTGTCAGTGTTTTTGATATTTTTTAATATCGATACAAATGTTTTAATAAACAATTTATTTCACTTAAAATATTTTTTGTATTTTCCAATAAATTATATTTTAGAATTCTTAAGAAATCTGAACTCTATCACTGTAGATGTACTTTTTTTTTGTAGTACTGTTATTTGTAACTACTTACCTAGCCATGATATTTTTGTTAGTTTAAAATCATTTCATTCTGGATTATAAACTTCACTTGTATACAAATATTCCTAAAATATTTTATTTCTTTCTAAAAATGTGTTTTTTTTTTCTGAAAGAAAAAAAAAGTCGTTTCCAGGAACTATGTCCTAGTGATTTCCATATTGGACATTTGTAACTGTCTAAACTCTAGCGCAGCAAACTCAAGCAAGATCTGAAAGGGAAACTGGCCTCACTCTGGAGGTAGCAGCATCCTCAATGCATGGCTCTGAGGACAGTCTTGCCTGCCTTTAGCTATAGACACTGTTGTAATCAATCACACATATGACCACAGAGGTAAGCTGAATACTTAATTGTAGGACAGCATTATTATATACGTAATATCACAGCTACATGAGTAATATACATGAAAATCCAGGTTAGTACAATGTAGCTAAGATTACTCCAAAAGACTAATAGTAATGAAATAACAGTTTAAATTAAACACAGCCTTAAGAAGACAAAGATCTGAATGTAATAAATAAATAAATAAATAAATAAAACAAAGATTTTTCTAATAAGTTTACCATTTTCCGACTTTGTATCACAAAAATTTATTTGGCTTACTACTAAAAGTTCTGTTTTTCTGATAAAATTATATACCTAGTCAGAAGAAAAATAAACAACCACCTCCCTCTTCTATCCATTCACTCTGCCCTATGTAAGATGTTTTTTAGCAACACAAACAACATAAAAATTGTGATGCATTCTGGAAAACAAACCTGGAACCTGGAATTTATTTAAAAAGTTATATGTTGGTCTGCTTCTGAGCTAAATAAAAATATCATTTCCTAAATATTGATTTTAGAATAAAAAATTGTCTGTTTAATGGCAATTCTGTTAAATTGTTCTAACAGAGATATGCCATTACTACCCTTTGAAATACAAGCTTTGCAGGGTGGATATTTTGCCAATTAAGATATACACCACCTTTCAGAAATGAAGTTACATATATCAAAATAATTAGTTAATATACACAATCTGTTTTATATCAACATGTCATAGAAGGCATATTACAATCAAAATTCAGTTTCAACAAAACATAAATACATTTTTAGGTAATATGCTGAAATGAAAAGCAACATTATTATTTTGAGATATTAAAAATTAAAATTTGTGATCATTGTCTGAAAATGTTATTTAAAAATTGAGATAATTTAGTTAAAAATGAAACAATTATAGTTTTATTTTATTTTGATCATATTAATTTTGCTATTAATTTGTAATTCTCTATTTTTTACTTGTTTTGTCTTGATTTTCCTTGGTTTACATATTGAAATACTTTTTAGGACAAGAGAATACTGGTGTTGTATTTTAATACTTTATCTTGCATAATAGGGCATGGACCTCTAAGTGCCAGTGCAAAGGAAATAATGCAGCTATAAATATATGCATTTTCTTTTCTGTTGAAGCTTACATTCTTAAGGTCACATTTAGTTATCAGGTATGAAAAGATATCCACTAACTGAAAAAGCAAAGACCATCTATTTGGTTTTATCTTAACCATGGCCATCTTTAAAATTACAGTCTCTCAGTGAAATGACACAGTGCTGTTACTGGCATCTTATGGATAAGATGTTCCAAAAGTCATTTTAATTCATAAATGGGAAATCTAAGTACTATCCAAACTCTGTGCTCTGAGCTATCCATTGAAGACATTTTCGACTTTGCAGGAAGTTTAGAGATTAGTGTGTATGCTCCTGGCTATACTGAAATTTGTGCTGCAAAAAGGAGACTGAGTAATGAATGTAGTCAGAAACATTAGCTTAAAAGTATATATGCAAGCCTTTTCTTATGCTGCAGGAGAAAATATGGAAGGAACTAAACTCTTATGTCATGCAAAATAGATTTTATAAAAAATACGGGCCACAGTCTCAGCATTTGCTTACTTAGAAAGCCAATCAATTATTTCCATGGGCATCACACTGATCTATGTTAGTGTAAATAAGGTCAAAATTAGGCTTAGAAAGTAAACTACTTCTCCTCTCCAAATGGATCAAACTAGAAAAGAAATAAGTAATTTCACCGTACAAGTTTTCACTGGTACATTATTGTTTCTTTAAAAACCTTGACAAAGATAATAGGCTAAGGAACTGTGGTGTATATGAAGGGCTCATGTCTTGTCTCCCCAATCTTCATTCCCACTCTTCTAAGAAAAACACCTCTGATATTGCCTCCAGTAAGATTCCCAACCCTTTAACTCTTTTGATTTCTAATCCCTTCCCACCCCAACCTCTGATCACAACTCTCTCGTTACCTTCTCACTTCTCACAGAATTTTGGGGTGAAGGGATGGCAACTACAAGCTGTGGTAACCTCCGTGCCACTCAGCTAACACACAGTATCTATCAGGAAAAAGAAGTGCGAGGATGAAATATAAACTGACTGGCTGGATGACAGGAATTAGCACTCAGTGAAATGAGGCTGTTATGCCAATTAGTGTGAGAACAGCTAAAGAGGCCAAAAACATTGCTTTGCCTAAAGCTTTACGTGCTTCAAGTGACATAGGTCAGCATTAAATTACACCAGAAAGAAAGTGTCACTGATCACAGAAAATGCTACCAAAACTTGGAAGAAATAACAATATGACAATGATTTTATTGCATCGTCCTCTGTATCTTCCACCCCATAGGATTGTTTCTGAAAAATATACATATAAATTAATGAAACAAGGAGTTTTATCTGCTATTCAAGCTTTCCTTTTCCTTTCTCTCTTATTTTAACTTCATTAAGTTTAATTACAAATTATGTAATGAATCTTCTCTAATAGTTCTTCGTTTTTGTTACTATTAAACCTTTCAATAATTTTTGTTATTTTATTCTATCTTCTCTTAAGAGATACATCTTTACAAAGCAGGTGCTATCTAATCTGACAAATACATCCTAATTTGACACTATTCCACATCATGCTCTCCCTAAAATAAATGATCTTCAAGAAAATCTTTATTCCCTTAAAACTCCATTTAAATTTCCATATTTTAATATATCTTATTTTTATGTCTTCAGTGCTCATCAATTTAAACTCCATGTAGGCTCCAAATCCTATACCTTTCAAAACTTCATTGTGTCTGAATTTTAGCTGCTCACCTGACTATAGCCTTGGAGGTGATGAGGGGGTATTTGGAAAGCCCAAGCATGAGCCATGCAGTATTTCTCTTGGTGGCCGGCTAACCACACTGCTACAATAGGCTTTTACTGGTGGGAGAGTAGGCCTGTGCCATCCATCCTTAAACCAAAGTGCCAGTATGATGAAAACTTGGAATGAAATCTGGGTCAAAAGAGGATGAGATAGAGGTCAATGGGAGTCAGGAAGAGAGACAACTAATGTATGTATTACAAGTGAGGACACCTGAATCCCATTGCCTGTAAAATACTAATTAGTGGTCTCATTACTCATTAGTAATATACTCGTGAATTTACTGCCTTGCTCCATGGTCCTGGGCAGCTCTTGGAAAGCTATAAACCCAACGTCCAACACGGTTTCTTGTATCAAGGCAGAATGAGCTACTGAAGGGTCATGGCTGTGCTCAAGTACAACAGGCAGAAATACTGGGCTAGTTTGGATGGGTGGTGTTTGTTCAAGTCAGACTCAGCTTAGTGTTTAAAACAGAGTATAAGTTTACACAGCAAAGCCCTACTGATTGCAGGTGTATAAGGACTGCACACGGAAGGGACTGGAAGGTCTCTTGGTGTTTTAATAGCTCTGGGCTAGGTTCCATATATACATATCATGAGATATAACTTTTTTTTTCAGAGGTGTGCCACACTAAAGTTCCCAGTTGTTCAGTCCAAACAGTTAAAACGATTGTAGGAATCTTGCTTACAGACTGATATTCGTAAACAAATATAAGGAAACAGCCATACAAAGAAAAGCATTTTTGAAATTTCAGCTTTAAACCTAGATTATAAATTCGTATTCCTTCCCTGTTTACGTTAACTTCTATTTATTTCAGATTCTCCATATTTTTTGATAAAATGATGTCTAGAACTCAAACAAATGTTGTGTGAACAAGTGCATCTGCGGTATAGGAAGAAATTATCCACATTGTTCCTCAATACTTTTTTTTTTTTTTCTTATCATGTCCATGATCCTGAGATTCTTTTTTCACAAAAACTTTGTACACTTGGAGTACTCCATTCATAGGTCTTATCTTCAACTATGGCAAGATGAATCTCACTTTGTTATTTCTCTCTATTGCCCATTTGCAATATTTTTGCCATCATAAATAAAATTTCTTTAAGTCAACTCAAAGCTAAATTAACCAACTAAGAATATTTATTGTAAAGAAAATAGCTCTTACTCAAGTTATAGTCATCCTGGATTATTAAAAATATTTATTTGTATGTGCCAGCACAGTGCAGCAGGAATTTAACCTAAGAACATAGGAGAATCTTTACATCTGAACACATTACAAACTGTTCCAATTAGGCTGTCTGATTCCTCCTCTAACATTTATCACCAGTGTTCACTTTGTTTCAGTTCCAAGACCACCTCTCAGCTGAGGTAGCATTTCTCAAGGACATTATTTTATTTTAGTCCTAGTAACTCTCATAAAATACAAACCTAATTTCAATTTAAATGTTCAGAATTATTTACATCTGAAATCAAGAGGCTTTGAACTAAGCTGGAGAAAGATTTACTAGAGGAAAGAATGTATATGGGTTTTTTTGCACAAATTGCAGCTTTTTCTTAATTCTTGAGCATTTTCCAATAGGTGTTTTATACTCAGTTTTATGCTCAGTGTTTTGTACTTGAGTTTTTGGGGGACTGAAGGAAATACCTAGCACTTCTCTTATTTAACATGTTAAATATGCTTTTGCTCACTTGAAAGTAGGAGCATGAAGGTATTTCCTTGACCATTTTAGCTGAAGTTGCAATTTGGAATGCAAAATTCTCATGGCAAAGCAGCAGCAAATCATGACTTTAAAAACCCACAAAACTGGTACCACACTCTCAACGTGTGTGTGTAGGCCCTGGCTCGTAAGTGGAAAGGCTCTCTTTTCTCAAAAACAGATTTTACTAAATGTGTGCATATGGAAGTTTCATATGGAAAAAATAGAGTTATTAAAACTATTATTTACACTTAATTTGATAAGATTATCCAGTTCTGAAAAAGCTATTGCATAAAATCTACACACACACATATCCAGACAGAAAAGTCTATGGGTAGTTTCTTCTTCCTCGGGAAACATAACCCAAGTGTGTATGTGAAAGAAACCAAGACCTAAGTGATACATAGGTTTAATAACATATGGAGCAAACAACTTTTCTATTTTTTTTCTGTGTAGCAAAAAAAACATTTCATATTTCATTGCATTAATGTTTCATGAGTTTCAAATTACATTTGCAGAGAAGTGTAATGTATTTTAAGTAGCTTCATTTATACTTTTCACTTTTTCATAATTAAAAAAGAAAAAAATGAGCTGGTTACATACTGAATTATACAACAGCAAAAAAAAAAATCAAAGATTTTTACTCTGTTGCAGAACATGTAGCATATATAGAAAACTAGTAAGTTTCCAGCTAAATTCAAAATAGCTCATTTTTTTCCTATCTAAAATCTCCCTGCAATTTTATCTTTCTTTTCCTCTTTCAACTAACTCATTGAATAATGCTCTATGAACACCTGCAGACATTCCACACAGACAAGGATGGGTTTTACTAAAGAATACGTATTTACAGTATTACTGAGTACAGTAATTTGGGATGCTTTTGACTGAAAGACACCATGTAATTATAATGTAATATCATTACTAGAATTGCAAGAAAGGCATTTCTTAATATAAAATAATGTGGAAAACAAGTAGAAAAAAATAGTCACAAAAACGATAGGTGTTAGTTTGGCTACTGGTTGCTGGTTATGGCTTTTAACTCCTTGTCCAAAGCAGAACTGTGAACCAGTTGCTTTCAGGAAGCATATTCAGAACAAAAGAAGATAGGTACAAGAGCTACAAGGGCATTTCTCAAGATAAAATGTAAAAGCTGCCTATAACAGAGCAGCTATCAACTTGTTCAGATTGATATGCTATATTTCGACGAGAAACCTTATACTTGATGAAAGCAATCACGGGGAGAAATTCTGCATGTTTCAAGCTGTAGGAGATTAAATGGTGTTAACAGCTCACAACAGCTCATCTCCCATTGATTTCAGGAAGATAAAAGTTTCTAAACTTTTACACGGCTGGTGGATCTGCAAGACTAAAAGGTTTCCTAACAGTTAGAAAACTAACAGTTTTCTTAAGGAGGTTTTGACTAGAGCAAGAATTTTCAATTTAAATATGCAAAGAACATCATGGAGCATCACAGATACTCATTAAAGAACAGTGTCCAATTTTTAGTATTAACTGAATGCTGCTAAACCTGTAAAGAATACAGCTTCCTTGCTGGTTCATGTCTTTTTTTTTTTTTTTTTTTTTTTTTTAATAACAGCAATATTAGAGAAAATGAACTATTGAATTTAATGAGGTGAAAATGAAATATTAAACAATGTTCAAAATTATGATGCATTTAATTAATAAAGTGAATTACAGATCAAAAATAAGGTCTGAGTTCCTGTGCAGTACCTTCAACATGTTTTGCAAACATTAATCTGTCTCTACCACATACAGCTGTATGTTGACGCACGTAGGCATATGTGCAACACCTGATTTTTACGAGGTTCTTAAATGCGTTCATTAAGGACATTTGACAATTAAAAACAAAATTTCAGTTCGTAACCTACACTTTATCTATCTACAGGAGGCCTCTCTTTTCAAAGCTATGGAAAGACTATGATTCAGCAGAATTATTTCAGTTTTACAATGTGGAAAAGTAAGATTTGTAAAGCCTATTGAAAAATATAAGCCTCTCTCTTTATCCAAGCTCACTGAGGCTGTGTAGGAAAAAAATATGGAAAAATGTTTTTTTTTTTTTTTTTTTTTTAATAGTTTTGAATTAAGGCTGCATGACCACAATGGGTTTCCTAAACGTGTGTCCCTAACAAATTTCTAACATGAAGAATTGTTGATAACGGTAAATGATTACTAATGATTACTTTGCACAAAAAATTATTCCTTCTCCAAGTCCATTGAAGGTACTTTGTGAGGTTTAGTCACTAAAGTGTAATGGGAAAATATTTTACTAAGGGAAATATAAATAGAATTTTTCTCATGACTTATTCCATTTAGTAAACATCAATATTCCTTCAGATATAAAAACACACTAAGATGGCACAGCTAAATAGTTTTTAAAAGAAGAGGAAAATATGAAACACTCACAACATCTAGCTAAGCAAAAAGACCCAAACCAAACCAAACCAAAAAAAAAAAACAAACCAAAACAAAAAAAAAAACCAAGGAAAATATTCATTATTGTCTCTACACAGCAGAGAATAGTAGAGAAAAAAAAAAAAAAAAAGAAAGAAACACACACAAGAATTTGTATATATGATTCTGTACTATTTGGTCACTTTTATGCAGAAACATTTAGTGCTTGGCAAACAGCTCCAGCACAGCTAGAGAGCACAGAAGCTACATTTTTAGCAGGGCCTCTCTAAATCATTTGTTCACAACTCAGCCCCTTCTAAAAACAATAGTGCAGAACAAAAGCAAACGAGCCCATATGCACGCCGTGCCCATGTCCCTACATGTCCCCACTCTGTACAGACACAATGAGTGAAGCCAGCCCTACCCCAACACCAGAGACTCACAGCTGCGACGGTGTCAGCCAGCCGGGCTCTCAGCACAGGAACAAATGCCAGCTCTCTGTATCACCACAGCTCGGGTGAAGCAAGCATTCTGCCACGGAATCACTGCAGGACATTCTCCTTTGAACCTTGCCTTTCAAGCCATATGCTTATCAATATTAAGAGGTATCAACCATACGGATTTTCACTGAGAGGTCTCCTTTATTCAGTCTACATTTAATTATACATATAGAAATAAGGAAAGAGCACAATGGAGGATTATTGATGAATACTGTAGACCTCACATAACTTTGCACACACTCTATGCGCGCTCTGTATTTTTGGGCTACCAAATTATAAGGTAAAATGAAAGATAAAGCCTATAATATCTACAACCAACATGCATAAAGCAAACATGGTGGAATCATAAATTACCAGCTACATTTATGACTCTAACTACAGTAGCAAACAGCAACAAATACAGATGAAAGAAAATGAATGCACTGCATCTAAACGTACACTTCTGGATTTTTATAGGCAATAAAATAATATTAAACCTTCACATCCCTTGTACATTATTTCTAATTACAATCCTGGGTTAATTATACTGATCTCCATTCTTTTCAGTAGCAGAAGAAAGGGGAGACACATGTGAATTAATGCCTCTGTGCTCACCCCCTTAAGGGCTCAGCCCAGTGGATAAAAGCTGCTTTATTTATGTCCTGACCTACAGCTAGTTCTGTCTGGCCTCACATTGCTGCCCGGGCTGCTGAGAAGATCAGAAACGCGCACACATCTACCCAACCCTTCCACATGACTTTCGTCAGCGGGGCCTGTTTGCTGCTCCATGGAACGAGGAGATTCGTATGTTTCACTGTAAGGATGGTAAAAATGATAACTAATCTGGCTTACGCAAAATGCTCGATTTTAGTGGTATCAACGACTAGACGACCTAGTTTTATGGGCTTCTTAGCGCCCCGGGCAGCAGCTGAGACCTGATCCTTTTTCTGTTGACTGTTGCTCAACTATAAAAAAGTACTTTAGGCAGCAAGAACTACTCAGCTGCTTCTTGGGAAGACAACTCCAGAGGTTAATCTGAGCGTTGCTTTCACATGGGGAAAGAAGTAAAAGGCAGTTAAAGATAAAACATTTAAATGTCCATCCCCTTTCAGGTCATAAAAATTGTCATTAGGAAAAACTTGTATTGGAAAGAGGATACAGATTTGCTAATGGGTGGAAGGTTAAAATTAAGCAAGCACCTGGTATCAAAGACAGCGCTGGCTTAGTCCTTGGCATTCAGCCAAATAAATCTACAAGCATATGCCTAATTTACAACCATATCTACCTTTTTCTTTTTTTTTTTTTTTTTTTGTAAACTTGTAATTTGGCACTTTCAACCAAAACAGCCACAAAAGAGCAGTGATTCTTACAGGCAGTCGCACAAGAAAGCAAACTCTGGAATAGGTAGAGACAAATACAGAAATTAGCAATTGTGGGCATAAATATAAACTGAAAGATTTGTAAGGGCTAACACAAACCAGTGAGCAAAGCTTGCCTAACTCATCGATAAAAGCTGTACTTACGGGAGGCAACTCACTGTACAATACTTCCTTGTGAAATGTGCAGATTCTGAATTCAGATTACATTAAATTTAGCTCAGTAGCAAAAGGTACAGGTATTTATTACCAGACTACAAATGTGCAGAACATACTGTCTCCACACTCTGTGCTATATTCCTGTAATCTGTAAAGCCAAATTTTCTTTAGGAAAACAACAGATAAACATGAGACAGAAAAGAAAGTTAACAACTCTCCAGGCTTAATCAAGCATTAAAAAAGTCAGGCACCAGCAATAACTGAACACAGATAACTTGCACATGTTAATAATTTTGCCTGGGTAATCAGCTGATGTAAATTTGTACATGGAAAATAAAATAAAAAAGACTCTTTACTTAAATGGGTGCTATGGGGCACAGCTGTTAAATACGGCTGTACTCACACATATAGATTGGATATTTTTATATTTGGATTAAGCATGTGCAATTATATGTGTGCATTAACATGTAAAAATAGCTTTCTAAGAATAACCTTGGAGTCAGCATACTCTAATGTTGGATTTATATCTCATTTCTCTTTTTAAAGTTGCACTGGAAAAGCATTTGTGCGTACCTCTTGTCCTGACCTCAACTCTTAGGCACAGTAGATCTCAACTGCTATGCACAGTATGTACACATTTCTCAGTTTCAGTGGCTTAAGCTTTTTCTAATTTTCTTTGAGAGAAAACAATGATAAATACGAAAATATATTAAAATAACACAAAGAAGTGCCTTAGCGTCAGAGAGAAAGAGAGGAAATCAGATTTACTAATGAGTTTTCATTTCACAATAAATATTTCCCTTTATACAAATGCTTGCTGACTGTGAAGTTCACTACAGGAAGCCAGAGACTCTGTTTTTAGAAAGAGCTCAATATATGCATTACAAATTATTTATTAACTCCAAAAGTTTTAATTGTAGCTTTTATTTATATCACTAGGCAATAGCATTACCAGCAATAAACTTTATGATTTCAACTGTAGAAATAAATTATATTCTAATCAAAAACATTCTTTTTTTTTGAAATGCTCATTTTGATGTTAAAAATCACCGACTTAGATGGGCCCTCTCATGCCTCAGTTGACAAATTTATACTCTTTTTTTTATTTTTTATTTTTTACTTATTTCTCACTACTAAAATGCAATTCAGGCTGGGCAAAAAGAAAGGCTTTCTCAATTAGTAGTGTAAGTATTGGGACAATGAATAGTAGAAAAAAAAATATTTCCCAAGTGGAGTATTCAGTTAACTTCTAATACAATATTACATTGAAACTACTATCATGTGTGTTGAATAGCTAGTACAAAATAGTACAGACTATGGAATATAATTACTGTTAAGAATATCAACTGTAGAAAGAATGTTTGCAGCTAAGGTGTTTTATAGCTCATGTTTTATAACTAGACTCCTTATTAAAATAAACCCTATAGAAAGGTATCTTTACATTCACAATTACCTAATAAAAATACATACTAGAATTAATAATTTCTGATTCAATTCTTAAGTTCAGACTTCTAAAAATAACTTTTATCCCATCCACATGGCCATCTCTACATTTATTATGATTATTTAGATGTATTAATGTAATATAATTTACAATATATCTAGAAGTTGCAAGCAGAAAAGATAACCATCAGTGAATATACATGTATTTTGTTGTTCAGCCAGCCAATCTTCATTTTAAATATATGTATAAAGTAGAATATGAATTATCTTTTTATTTGAAATAATAAGCATGGATGTAATGTCTAATAACTTGCATACAGCTAAAATCTAATCTGCAAAAAGTCTTTAACAAAAAGTAAATTTTATTATTTTGTTTTGTTTCTCAAATGGGATGTGATAATATTGTTTTGTAGAACATTTACATAAATTTTTACTAAATATTTGAATGATCTTTTTCGGGGGATCAATAACAGTCTCCCAAGATCAGTGTATCTTTAGACTTGATTTCTTTTTTCTGCCTCTACTATATATAAGCAGATCTGTAGAAGATCTGTAAGGAATTCTATTCCACTTTAACACACTTTACTAAAGAATGTCATTAATCAGTTTAATCTATCCCATAAACCAATTTTATTTCATAAAGCAGTAACACTTGAAAAAGCAGCTCAAATGGAGACTGCACTTCAGCATCTCACAGGTAGGGGGCAGATGATAATTTAGTATGACAATTATTACAATCACTATTAAGAAAATAAAATGGATCAAATTATTCTTACTGTATTTATAATTTGAGTAAGTGAACAAAAACAATAACCATAAAAAAACATAGAAATAATGTGTTTGGTTACTAAAAACATGAAAGAAATATTTATGGTGGTGTAGGAACTACTTAACTGGAGGCTTTCAGAAATTTTAAATAAATAGATATTGAAGGCATATTTCTCTAATCCCATCCAAATAACATGTTCCAAGTTCAAATGATAATTGAGCCTATAGGACTGTATCGTCGCTGAATAATGTGAGAAAGAGCCCAGAAAGGCCGTCCTCGCTAAGGCTGCATTTACAGAGGAGTCATCTGAGAAGTAAGGGGAAAACACAAGGCCAAACAACCAGTTGTCACTCTATACCCCCAAATGGATACTCTTTAAAGCTATAAATGACAAAATATCAAAGTTTTATCACTGGGAGATAACTGTAATGTGATGCTGGCTCCTTACAAAGCTTTGGGGAACATTGCTCTTCTACAGAATTCTCCGAATGGCACTGACACATTCTGCTCTCTGGCAACCATAGCAAAACTGTGAAACAACTTTCTGAGAATGATACTTCATGTGTTACCTTCTCTAGCATTCACAAAACATAGTCCTATAATGACAAAAAAGGATAGATTAATCTTAAAGCCAAGGTAACTTCATAATTTAATTACTTGAAGGAGAGTATTAGCAAGCACCTTCCAAACTCCGTGTACTTTTAAATCTGATGAACTAAATACATTTGTCTTTCAATACAATGCACTAAAGAAAAGGAAGTAGAAATTGCAGTTTAAAAGCACTGTGCATTGTGTTAGGAAGCACACCAACATCTAAAGAAAGCTCTTTTTAAAAAGAATTTACTGTTAATGTATACAATAAACCATTCTTAAAGCTAGGAAATATTTAACTTAAAATGTTATAAAATGCAAGGAAATTGTTGATAAGAAAACAGGTACAAAGCATGAATAAGTCTATACTCATAGTCATTTTTCTGAACAGAACAATAAAATACTTCTAGTGAAAGCTAAATTATAATTGGCTGTTCAGAAACATCTAGTACCTTTGGAGCACTTGTGACCAATTATCTGGAAGATGTTCTTAAGAAATATGAGCAAAATGTAGAAAAAAGAATGTTTTACAGGTAACAGTGGATCCAGCCCCTAGACTTCTAAGGATGCTCATTACAGTCTATGGTCACAATTTTACCACTGCTTCACTCTTTGCAAATTATGCCTCAGAATAACTCTTAACAGTTGATAGGAAGTCTAATTTATTTTCAGATACACACACACACAAAATAGTGAAAATTTCTATCTAAAAGTAGGGTAAAGTACTGCTTCTGAATAAGACGCAAGTACCTATTGTTTTGGCTGCAGGGTAAAGAATATTAACATCTATTGATTGTCTTTAAGTCCTGGATGGTATGCTACAGGCAAAAACACCTACCTCACCTCTAGAAGAGGAAAATTCTTCCTCTTATTCTTCTTATTCCCTATAGCGCAATGAGTCTATTATCACCTTTTTTGATTTGCACACAAAAAAAACCTTCCTTTTTTATTTAATCAGGCAGACTATTTTCGTTGATGATTTGTCTCACGGCTGCCAATGATATCAACATCCGATGCAAAAGCATGCAAAAAGCTTGGCCACAAACTGAAGCACAAAAAGTTCCACAGAAACTTAAGGAAAAATTTCTTAACAGTGAGGGTGACAGAGCCCTGGAACAGGCTGCCCAGAGAGGTTGTGGAGTCTCCTTCTCTGGAGATCTTCCAAACCCGCTTGGACGCAGTCCTGTGCCACGTGCTCTAGGTGACCCTGCGTGTGCAGGGGGGTTGGACTAGATGATCTCTAGAGGTCCCTTCCAACCTTAAGTGTTCTATGATTCTATGAAAAAGGCAGAGGACAAATCTGGCATACAGTCTCTTGGAAAGTGCAGCAGTGCACTGTCCTTACAAACAGCTTGGAAAAGTTAGGAAAAAAAAAAAAAAAAACAATTTTATGCCCATTCATAACAAGGTTGGGCATAGCTCTATTTATCTCTGATATGTCAGCAAACATTGTACTGTATTTTTCCTCTGTACTCTGTGCCACACAAGATCTGCCCAGTGTGACAGTAATTTGTTTAATTTTGATATCACTTTCTAGATTCTCATATAACCTGACCATATAACTTCTGAAGACACTTGGAGCTGTTATATTAAGTTCTGCAGAGCTAAAAATTTAGAAGTCTGGTGTTCATGTGACTGATATAACACACTGCAGAAAGAGCCAATAAATAGTCATTCACATTTGCCTTCTGTAAATTGCTCTGACGTTCTGCTCGGTGGGGTTTCCTCAAGCAGCATGTCATCAAGTGACCTAAGAATATGGGCAGCTTTTGCTCCCAATACTAGATCTGAATGAAAACATCACCAAATCAGAGCATAAGGGACTGAAAGTGAAAGATAATCTTGGTTAGACAAGCGAGTCAAGCTTTAGTTTACATGATATGGAATTTAGACATGGAAATATTTGGCAATCTATAACATGCTATTCATTTTCATTTTGCAATGGAAAAAGTATTTTTGAAATAAAAGACATTAAAGAATTCTTTGCACAGGATACTAGAAGACCTTTACTGTATTTTGACAGAGAAGAACATGTATATCCTCCAAGTTTTATAGTTTTAATGATCCTTTTTCATAAGTAGGAACTTTTCCTTAGTACAAGGACATGGAAAGATGCCAAAACCCACGTATCCTATCTACGGATATCCTTAAATGATATAACTAAGTTCTAAAAGATCTTTAATTATAATGTAAGAATTTTTAACTCCTCAGCAACTTGAATTAGATATTCATATGAGTCTAATGCAAGATCCATGAAAACCAGAAAGCATTATCACTCTCAAAGACTTTCAAGTGAAGGTCAGAATTTACAAACACTATATTCTACACTATTTAAACCAGACACAAATCATAAATGTACTGCAGAGTGTAATGATCACATTTTTCCCACAGTTCAGCATGTTTACAGAGGACTCAGAAGTAACACTTATTTAGAAATAATTTAATGAGATCAGAACCAGGCTTTAATTTTCTCCAAAAGTCATACTGCGTAAAATTTATAAAGTGCTTACTAAGCCATCTGAGAGAGAACGTTTCCAAAATTCTACTTTAATTGACTCCCTTTAATAAGATTTAAAACTAATGGTTAAACTACGGATTAAAACTCATGATAGATTAAATCTTCTTAAATCAACAACAGGGTGACCATGTAATATCTTGTTAAATGCTGTTTTCTGTGCCTATCAGCAGAACAAAGAAATGAAGTACTGCCTATGGGCTCTTTGTTTTCTAATCATTACTCAAGCATTATTTGTAATGTGTATTTCTTCTTTTATTTTTTTCCCTCTTGTTGTTCTTATTTTTTATAGAATAAAAAATCCCAATCCAACCATCATTCCCCAAAACATGGGGAGAAACTGATTGATTGAAGACAGTTAAGTCGATCCATTTTAATAGAAAAGGTGGCAATGATGCGCACTGTACTGAGAAGGTGCATCATTTTGAAGAGAGGAAAAAATAGGAAGATAACTGTTTCCACGTGTATATCAGCATAAAATCAAAGCAAACAAAAAATAAAATATGAAATCATATTTTACTTGCAGGACAGCAACTGGCAGTTATTCATGATGTCACATGAATGATACGCAAACAATGTTCAAAAACTTAGCAAGGAGAAGCTACATCATTCCCCATGTCTCATGACTGCCCTTGATAACATTTCCTCAACATTCAGAAAGGAACAACAAACAGCAAACTCTAAAATTGCTCTGTCATGGGAGAGAGGAAAGGAAAGCAAACAAGCAAGGCAATCTAAAGCAATGTGAATAGTAAGATTTGCCTATCTGTCAGTGCTGGGAGTCAAATAAAAATAAAGAGTAAAAAACATACTGATTTTCCTACAATATTTTTTTCAATTAGTATTTAATGTATCATTACAATATCTAAAAATGCTGCTTTCATCCATAATTGTTTAAGCAGATAGTGCACACAAAAGCACAACTGTCTAATGGTCTTGCAAAATAAAGGCAAAGAGCAATTAAAAACAATCAATATAAACAAATAAAAGCCATGAACTAACATAGGAAGCTGAAAAAAAAAGGGAAGTATAAATTAATTCTGCTTATTTTTTAATCATGAAATGAAGTCTTTCAACCCAATAGCAGCAGGAAAGTTTAACTTTGAAGCACTGGAACCTCTACCCAAGTCTTCTCACTTGAATGGGGAATAATTCTCCTTAACCCTTTCTAGACAGGCTATCTCAAACATTACTCATTAAATGCTATCCATAGTATGCCATAGGCAACCTGAGATCAAAACGGTAATCTGTCATTTTATTAAACTGAAACAAAAAGTCACTGAATTAACGATCCATCAAACTAACTATACATGTGGAATATTAACGGATTTTTCACACTACAAAGAGGTGTTTTTTTTTTTTTCCCTCCAACAAATGCAGGCATATTCATTTGACCTTGTTACTATGATAATGTATAATGGGGAGTCAAAAATATCATTGGGTAACTCCATGATACCAAAGTCAGGTCAGTCTCTCGGTACAGAAAAAAAATCTCATAATGTGATGTTGAATAACCGCTAAATTAAGATGACAATAAAAGTCCTCACCAGTAGATATGCTATTGTGAGAAACTGTGTGAAGATTTTTTCTGTAGATGACAAATATACACCCTAAGCTTGAAGCCCTTCCAGAAAAAAAGTCTCTACAAAATATGTCAAATACAATGCTTATTTTGCAAAATACCGAGCATATTTCATCAAGTCCATCCCCCTAAAGACCATGCTGTTATCATATTATTTTTTTTACCTCTGCCCCACCTACTAACTCTTAACTGCTCACAAAAATCTACCTAAGCAAACATTTTAAACAAGTAAATTACAACAATATCTGTTCTGTATTTCTACAGCAACCTCTATCAGAATGCTGAACAATTTTATATTAACTTAGCATTGAATTAAGGTTTGCAAACACCAAGTGGTACATCCTGAATCAGTCAATCCATGACAGAGCTAAAAAGGAAACAGTTTTTCTCAGGACCACTGTAAGAAATGGCATTAAAACCGTGGAATTAAAATGAGATGAATATTGCAGTTAAAATACCACAGACAGAATATCTTAAATACCCATCACATCAAACTGTCAAAGGCAAAGGAAGATAGTATTTTGAAGACCTTAGAAAGCTATCCAGTATCCTGAGATCTTCATTAAAACTTACTGTTTGAACTTCAAGATTGCTCAATTGACAAGACTAGACTATTACAGTATCAGTATGGTACAAAATTTCAGAACCTTATGATAAAAGAAAACAAATAAAGTTTTCTCTCCTATTTTTCTTCTATCTCCTACAACAAACTAGATATGCAGTATCTTTAAAACTGTGAGTTTTCTTTAGAGATTTATTCGTAATATTTATTTTCATATCTACCCCCTTCTATCAGAAAATAAAAGATTATACTTCTGCAAGTCATTTTACATAAAGGGATAGGACTGTTTTGTAAAGATAGAAAGACTACCCAGCTCAACCAGAATATTAAGGTAGCAATATAAATTTGGAAAAATAAAAATGTGGGATTTATTGAATTGGAAGAATTATTTACCATTGTCAATGGTAAATAATAGATGTCAATAAGATGATTATAAAATCTTTACTTTTTATTTGAAACTTAGAAAATTAGAAAATATGCTAAAATAAATATTTAGGAGGTACACACTGATGAACTATTGGAAAACTAGTATGAGACCTATTATCTTTAAAACTATCAAAACTCTATAACTATATATGGAACATTTACAATTAATAGGCATTAATATATCCCCCAATCTCTATTTACCTATGTACTAGTATATCCCAAAGCAGTTTAAATGTGTTGTACAAAATAAATAGATAACATAAACCAAAGTAACAAATTCCTAACACCAAGATGGTAACTGTCACAGCTTTATGATGTACATATTGGATACAAGCAGTACCCATGAAACTGGCTCAGTCCCAAGACATAAAATATTAAAATATATACTTTAGCAACCAGATGGCAACAAGATCCTCCAAAAATAATAAGCAAGGACAAAACCTGAGCAATCTGTACTCCACAATTTACATTACGATGATAAATTGATAAACTGATAAATTGATAAACTGATAAAATGAAAAAATTGAGTTTTAGGTGTAACAATAAAGATACAAAATATTGGATAAAATTCAAATAGAATTAAAAACTGCATTTTTAAAAAAGACTTTGAATTAAACGAAATTTTTATAGTACATTAATCAGACAAAGTTTGTGATGTTAATTCCTATCACGTTACCAAACTTAAGCCTATTTAAATTAACAAGGGAAGGGAAAAGGACCCCTCTTCTACACAGCACTGCCTGACTCACTTATAAGTGGGAACATTTGTTTTGGCCACAAAAGTGAGCAGCAAAGGTCAGAACCAGTATCAATCTCATTGGATTAAAAAGGGTATCAGAAATGGAATCCCTTTTTATGCACAAACGCTTTCTGCACTTCGTTTTGGGTAGCGCTTAGGATTGCCCTTACAGGTGTACATCAAATGGACAAAATAAAAATACCAAGTCTAGACTTATATCATTTGTGATTTTCCCTCTGAGATAACATTTGCATCAGTAAAATAGATAACGGGAAAAAAAAATGTTGTAAACAAAGGAAAAGAGAATTTAACTAGTTTAATTATATAATTTCTTGTCTATCTACTATCAATTAAAATAAGTATTAAGGTAAGTATTAAATTCTGGTCTTCAAAAGAGGAAAAGCAAGGTTGTTCTATATGATGTTTATGATGTTTTTCATCACTTTGAGATAAATTTCCCATTTGAAGGGTACTGCTGAAAAATAAAATTGATTTCCTCCTTCAGGTAAATAAAAGTAAAGCTATATTCTGCCAGTTTCAGGGGCATTCATTATAGCCATACAGCTTTCCACTATATGTCTGTCAGTGTTTCCATTACAAACTGAGCTGACCAAATCACAAGGAGGGAACACTGATGTTCCCTCATGCTAAAAGTACAGGAAGATTGACCTGATTGTTTCAGCAGTAGGCAGAGAAAGAGAAGGAGAGAGAGAAGGAGAGAGAGAAGGAGAGAGAGAAGGAGAGAGAGAAGGAGAGAGAGAAGGAGAGAGAGAAGGAGAGAGAGAAGGAGAGAGAGAAGGAGAGAGAGAAGGAGAGAGAGAAGGAGAGAGAGAAGGAGAGAGAGAAGGAGAGAGAGAAGGAGAGAGAGAAGGAGAGAGAGAAGGAGAGAGAGAAGGAGAGAGAGAAGGAGAGAGAGAAGGAGAGAGAGAAGGAGAGAGAGAAGGAGAGAGAGAAGGAGAGAGAGAAGGAGAGAGAGAAGGAGAGAGAGAAGGAGAGAGAGAAGGAGAGAGAGAAGGAGAGAGAGAAGGAGAGAGAGAAGGAGAGAGAGAAAGAGAGAGAGAAGGAGAGAGAGAGAAAGAGAGAGAGAAGGAGAGAGAGAGAAAGAGAGAAAAAGTTATCTGAACTACTTTCTGAGGGTCCCTAATTCTATCACATCTCTGCTTCCCCTTTTCCCTACTGGAAGTTTGCAGTGCACAGGCTTTTAACATGGACAAACAGCTATGGGAGTTGTAGCACAAAAACAAAGACCACATTTTAGCAGTGGTATTGAAGATATACAGCTCTTTGGGACACAAAACTAAAGGAAAAAAACACTTAAAGCGTGTAGGTTTCTGTCGTATCCATGGCAATTCCATTAACACAGCACAGGAATAATTTTGAAGGTTTTTTTCCTTTTTTTTATACATGTTTGAGAGACCTTTTTTTCCCTGAGAATCATTAAAAGAGAAGCTGCATGAACACTAGACTATTAAAAAAAAAAAAAAAAAAAACCCACACACTACAATTCAACAAAAGTTGAAACTTCCATAAAAAGGGGTTATGGCGTCATCTGAATGGAGGAAAAGGCGTCTACTAAAAGGAAGAGATAACACAAGCCAGATTTCCTCCCTCGCTTCCCCAGACAGAGCTGGCAGGACTATTTTCCTCTCGGGCTGAGAAGCGAGCCTAGTGACTGCTCCGTCCGCCACTCCATCCCACCGGGAACAGCAGGGGAAGGGGCACATCCGCAGGAGGTGAGCTCGGCTACACCCATCCTCCGGCTTTCCCCATCGGGATGACTCACAGGGAGGCTCCAACCCAGCTGAAAGTTCCCACTCACACAGCAGCCCTTGTTTCCTAGCATTAAGCACAGCTCAGACCTTTCTCAATCACTTTATTACTCCTCAATATAAACTCTTGACCCCATTCAAGTATTATAGAAACTGGATGATTTAAACCCTGACAAGCTATTACAGATACACAACATGGTGTACTGTTAATTTATCTTCAACTTTAACACTAAACTGCCTGACTTCTGTCCAGGTAAATAAGCTCCTTCATGTTACATTACATAACATTTTGTGACAATACGCATATCTGAAGAGTTTTTCTTGGTTAAGAACCATCTAATCCAGCAGTATATCAAAATAAACATTTAGTTTTGTTCTCTAATACTCTCCTATTGGTTACTTACAATAACTACTGACAGGTTTGAGATTACCATGCTGGAACCTATTTTCGTGTACCCGCTGCAGTGCAGATACTTGTCAATATACTTGTGCTGCATGTTAATTGTGGCTACAGCCTAGGAACAATTGCTGGCTAGGTCAGTTATCAGTAGAATGAACAGAAAAAGCCTTAATTGCTTTATCTTGTGCTATGCACTTACTGCTGAAACGGTCATAAACCACTAGGAAATACTATGAGGGCTAAAATAATTATAAATTAATATGAATAGTATGAGTTAATGATAAATGCAGGTCCTAAAGTCATTTAAGGATCTCAACAGTCTTCTTCATTTCTACATTTTTAATGTTGTCTAAAAGAGATCTTGATTATTTGTATAAGCACTGAATTGAAAAGAAGTTATGAATAAAATGCATTAAAAGATTTAATGCAGAATATGAGCAGGACGCAATATGTATGTTCTCTTCTTAAGTTTAAATATTTAGCTAAATCACAGAACGGTTGAGGTTGGAAGGAACCTCTAGGGATCACCTAGTCCAACCCCCCTGCTCCAGCAGGGACACCTAGAGCACGTGGCACAGGGTGGCATCCAGGTGGGTTTGGAAGATCTCCACAGAAGGAGACTCCACAGCCTCTCTGGGCAGCCTCTTCCAGGGATGTCGCCCTCACAGGAAAGAAGTTCTTCCTCACATGGAGGTGGAACATGGAGGTGTTTCAGCTTGTACCCATTTCCCCTTGTCCTGTCACTGGCCACCACCAAGAAGAGTTTGGCTGCATCCTCCCCTCAAGTACTTATACCTACTAAACAGGTCTTCTCTAAATCTCTCAACAAAACTCTCATAGAAAAACTTTCTAGAAATCTCATAGAAAAACCTACTGGAAAAAATGAACCATTATTTTTACTTATTAAACAGTTATTCTGTATGTTACATTAGAATTTTGATTAATTCAAAAAATTATAGAACAGATGCAAAGTAAGTACTTCTGATGCCAACTAAACAACTTAACCAAAATAATATTAACTCTTAAATAAAAAATCTTTCTTTTTTGTTCCCTCATTAACAATCAGCCTAAATTTGCATTAAAAAATGGAGGGAAAAGATACAGAAAGAAAAAACAGTGTATTTTTTAGAATAACATGTAAAAGCAACTTTTTTGAAACTTTCTTAGTAGAATACACAAAATAATAAAATTAAGAAAGCGCTGAATAGAGGGTTCATATTATAACTCTATCTGTCTGCAAAGATTTCACTTTTGTCCTGTGATGATGAGGCAGAACCACCACTGCTGGAATGGAAGAAGGTTGATGCAGAAAGCTTTCAAATTGAAGGGAGTGTATCACACATAGTTTTCTTATCTCTTCTGAACAATATTTCTCTAAATTTGATTATATATTGCACTAGATATCCCTTTCAACAAAACTGGTCAACAATATTATATTATTTTAATATGTTATTGGTTATTTATAGAACTAGCACATTCTAAGCATCTCAGAAAATATCAGAGAATCGCTAATTAATAGCAAGGGTGACCTCGAGGGAAAATTAGCTTTTTGTGTCATTTTTTTTTCTACTATTACATCTAATTCTGCAAAATCTGATGGCTTTTTTTTTAAGCTAACTTAAATAAACAGATTATGTCTTAAGAAATATTAACACATACCAAACATACATTATTAGAAGAAAACTACATTGAATTGAGCAGCAAATCAAAAAATAGAGAAAAAAGATATTTAAAAAATGACTCTATTCTAAAAGCATGGTATGGAGTAAATTTTAAAATTTCCATAAGTAATTCCATAAGGCAAAAAGAGAGACAGCATGATGATTCATAACGAACCGGACATGTTCTTCCAGTTAAGAGAGACATGTATGAATGAGATTAAAATGCTTCTAAAAGCACAGTATATGCATTTAAAAATAAGACATGAGTTAAACTTAGACAGATGTGCTTAATTACTTTTAAAAGAGGTTTAATGTTATTTCATTTTTCACCAATAAATTTTCATTTTCCATCTTTTTTAGCTATACTTTCTAAATAATAATCCTATATTATCATTAATAAATAAAGAGACTTTAAACTTCTTTCTCAAAAAGAAAAAAAAAGTCCATTTGGCATTCCTAAGAGGTTATCATCTAAATAAGTAGGATTTTGGGGATAATACTGTTTAATTTATAAATATTGTAGGAAGGAAATACGTGTGTGCATATATACATAAACATACCCTACCCACAAGCAGAACAGTAAACATCTTTACTTCTTATTAATCAAACTTAAAAATAAATTAAATGACAAAGACTATTTTATATGATATTTTGATTTCATTAGATATTCACAGACGAAAAGAAAATAAATGTAAAGAAAACGTTTCCATTCAATTTACCAAATTCTAACAAGTGTTAGATATCTATGGTTATGGGTGTATACATGTGAATGAACGAATAAATCCTTAACCCACCATATCTTTTTCTCCAGTTTGCAAGCTGACACCCGTGAAAAGTATGGTGTAGATGGTAGGATGATACTGTACCTGATTGGCTCTGGAGGTGGTCATGGGATCAGATGGAGAGGACTTGGTGGTAGTTGGGGAAGATGGCAATGTCTGGGAACAAAGCAGTTCAGGAGCAAATCAACCTTTACAAGCCTTAGACTGAACAGTTAAAAAATAAATAAACCAATAAAAGTAACATAACTAGAAAATTAAAATAAATAAAAAATGCTTAAGACAAAATCTTACTCCTACTCATTAGAACTTAATGGAATTTAAGGTCAATTGGATAAATAATGCATGTAAATATGCATGCTTATGCATGTAAAAACAAATTCATGACTTGAAATCAAGATGGTGAACTCACATAGATACTAGAAAGTATGCTGACCACATGAGGAATATATTCTTTCCTCTCTCCTTCTCTTGGGGAAAACGAAGACTATAATAAACACAAATTCCAGCAAGTTCAATGAGCACAATTAAAAACAGTTATTGTATAGAAACAAACAGGGCCGATGTTTGAAAGGAGATCGTGATATTTACTTTGGCACCTTATTATGCATCATTCTATAGCACAGACTCTAGACAGCAAAACGATTCCATGATAATTTCACGTTCCATATGTTAAAACAGTAACACAGAAGCTACTGAGTTTCTAAGCAATAAATTAGCTGCTAATATATTCATTGTTATTTTTTAATCAAGAGGCACATGAAAAAATGTAAACATCAGTCTCATGATGCATGAACATGCAACTAAAACCTTCACAACAAATTATTACAATATATTTATAATTAGTAATAAAAATAATCATTTTTAATTGGGCAAAGGTTAATAACATTTCATCAGCCTGTGTTCAAAATAAACACAAAAAAGAATTAAGAGTCATATTTATTGATCAGGTTTTCTAGATAAAATACATATGCTTAACATTAATTCTTGAACACATCAAAAAAGCACTGCTCTGCTTAGAATTTTTATATACACATAATATTATTAAAGATTAGATCCTAACAGAATAACTCTTCCTTTTGTAATGTAGTGAAAATGTCAGATTTCTATTTTCAAAACACAACATACAATACTCATTCAAAGACTGTTTTTTGACATCTTTGTAAAATATAAATAATAAAAAATGTTTGAAATTACACTAATTTTGCTTTAAGAAGTGAGACACTAAATGCTATACAATCTGACGTATCATAATGTCGCTAAATGTCTACCCAAAACTAGAAATAAAGTAAGCAAAATTTCACACTTTCAGCAGTTCTATTACTTACAATCATTGACAGATCTAAAAGGCAAAGCCCACATTTTAAAATAGTTATACGTACTTTTGCACTAAAACTCTTAATGCTGGGACAATACGAATGCATAAAAGCTATGTATGTTGGTAAAATATGGGCTTGTACATATGCACACACAAATTTTTGAGCTGTATCTTAAGCACTACGAAGATCACTTCTTTTTCATAATTTGTATGTAAACAAAGAGCCAAAATAGAAAAAAAAAAAGAGATACAGGTCCTTTTTTTCATCTTTTCAACTTGTGTATCATATTGCAAAAAATAAAAATAAAACAAATATAGTTCAAACATCAACTGGGATTCCTTCAGAAGATGTAAGTAAAAAAATATTGCCAGGCTAAGGGTATTAGAAAACATGGTCTTGGCAGAATACTGTTGGTGATCAGACATGGGTATCCCACACTGTTCCATACAGTGGATGGGCTCATTTACCAATAGTTACAATTATTTTAAAAAAAAATAAATAAAAAAGTAAAGAAACGGCAGATTCCATTATAGTACAAGGCCAACCCTATTCAATTATATAAATCACATCTCATTTTAGTGGGATTGTGCAATACATCTCTTGTTTGAAAATGCAATAAACTAATTTTCATCACACAAGCTTTAAACAGAATGGAGAATTTTAATTTATCTCAACAGGTTTTGTTTGTTAAAACTGAATATTAAAGTCTCACTGTAGATAAACAAAAAAAAAAGAGATTTTTTAAAATTAAGATTCTCCAGAAAAGTTCAGAAAATATTTCAGACATTAGGTGGCTTGTCTGATCAACATCATTGCTAATTTGGGGCCTATTGTTTTGGTGTGTTATCCTATTTAAAAGGTTACTAAACGGAACCTTCTTCACTGGGGTTACTAAGTGTGACTCCTAGTTTTATATGAAAATATATATAACACTTCAGCACCAAATAATCACCTATTCACTGACAAAACAAGTAATAAAAGCAGTTGGAATGTATAACAATTTTTTATTTAACATCAAACTTCCTAAAGCAGAAAAATGTATGGCCGCAATGTAAAAAGAATTGCCAATATTCACTTCAGGTGACTATTGAACTGTAACATCCCTAAAGGAGAAGCATTTCACTACTTCAATTTAGCAAAAGCTTACTTAAAATACAATTAAAAAAGAGATAAAAACATTTTAAGACAAAACAGTTGTATTAATGAACAAGAAACAAGTACGGGCATACACCTCTATCCAAAATATACACATCAGCAACAAAATACTGATATTAGTAAATTGTTTTGCATATCAAAGATTCAAGACTCTTTTCCTTTGTTTGCTGACATAACTTTTCTCTCTCTTTTGTTCTTTTTAATAAATAGGAGAAAAAAAAAACATAGAAACACTCAAAACCTTAGAACTTCCTATTTACACAACCTTCATTTTTATCAAACACTTTTCATTCAAAATGCCCAATATCTGGAGATCTAGCTATACACTACTCATTAACCTTAATTGTTTTCCAGACTGTCTACTAGTGAGTTGTTTCATGAAGAAGTGATCACTTGTACATATTAAAATCTAACACATCATCATTTTTCAAGCTTCCATATAAATCTGTAGACATATTAAATATGAGCTAACTATCTATTTTTCCAATAGTAAAGCAGCAAAACTTATTTCTCAAAAACACATTAAAAACAGGCATTTGGATTTTGTTTTGATTTTCCATTGACTGGTAAGTAATTTATTGATACATACTGAATTGCTTTGCAAGAAATTTTAGGCAAAATTACTTCTTGAAGTGTGACAGACCTCAATAATTTTTATTTATTATGCAGTGTAGAATAATTCTTCAAAATTTAGCAAGTAAATTTAGCATTAGACAAGCACTTGAATTTAATTGTTTTTAGGCTTCAGGCAAATGAGACATATAAAATGGTTAGGAATCATAAGATGAATTTACATTACAGGTTTTTAATATTCCAGACTGAAACATTCATACTATAATTGAAGCTTTCCAGAAATTATAGATTGCCTAGCTACAGAAAAAGTCAGTCAGAATTCCTACTCTACACTGTTGTTAAGACTTCTAAAAATTGTTATTAAACACAGTGTTTCAGAAGGTTTTCTGAGAACTTTTTCCTAGGACTTCTGGATCACCTAATATAAAAATGACAGAGCTCCTATACTTAAACCTCTACTAAAAAAAACAATTACTTACACATTTACACAGTAATAAAAACTGTACTGAGACTTTTTTTCATATTACTGTAACTCTCAGTACCTAATAGCATATTTAAAATATAGAAGGGCAAAAAAAGAAGGCAGAAAAAAATGAAATACCATTTATAAATGCAGTGAAGAGATGAAAGCATTATGAAGGAGGACATTCAAATGTGAAGGTGAAATTGCATATATATACCACTATCTAGTTTCCTTCTACAGGGCTTGCCATGCAATGGAAATCTTGGTAATAATAAATACATGGGTAATGTTCTTATTGTTATTATTATTATTATATTATCTAATATAAATTTCAGTATTGTATTTTAATATTGAGTTTTTTTAAATTCCTGAAATTAAAGTGATGATAACAGTTTTTTTGTGCCAATATTTTTATACATTTTAAGACAGGGTGGGCTTTTCTGAATAGCATAGTATTCAAATAGTTGAATACCTTCGGCAGCTAAAATGAGAAACAAAGAGCTCTGCAAGATCCCATAGTGCTGAACAAAATAAAAGACTACATTTCTAGATTTTTACCAATGTCAGAAATGGGTCTTTCTAAACAGACTGCCTGCTTTGCCAAACATAGTCTTCTTTTCCATCTGCCATGAACTCTTTTAAGCTGCAGCTTTTATTAGGCATATGATTCTTATCTCAGTAATAACTATGAAAACATATACTGTATTTTTAAAATACATGTTGAAAGAAATAATTAAGGGTTATTAATTTACTTATAGCCAAGATTGTTAAAAGGCTACTTTGATGACTTTGTGTCTAACCTTGTTTTCTACATTTTTACCACTGTAAAAACAGAAAATACTGACATTTTAGTGATATTTCACAGTCTGTTCAGTTTTCATTTTTATTTTGGGTAAAAGACTATATATGGCATAAGGCAAGAGACAGAAAAAGTTAGCATATGTAGACAGACATTTTTAGGTGTTTATAGAGGTAATTTACATTTGTTTATGAAATCCTGAAGCCTTGTCCTTGAAACAGAAAAACTCAAATATGATGCAAAAGAATGGTTATCTTGTGTTTTGCCTGGGGACAGGAAGGGGTAGATAGCAAAAGCAAGTCAGTATCTGCCAGATCTGAAGAGTTGCTACCCTGGATGGAGGACTGGCTTGGGGTGAAGGATGCATTAAAAGATGAATCATGATCACCGCTTTCCTCAAGTGGTCACAGTAAAACCCAGTAAAACCACCAGCAGATGTGGAGGTCTTCTGTAGGAATACCAGAAGACTCAAGCCAGTAAGCAGACACAGGCAATGGGCAGTAAAACATACAAGAAGATTTTAAGATAAGGGTCAAAACACCCTGAGACCTAGAAGGAAAGAAAAAGTCACCTTTCAATTCTGAGCTACTTTGGAGTCTGGAAAAATATCAACAAAACCACAGTGTCACTAACAGTCCTGAAATAACATTAGGATTGCCTTAATCATCAGAGCACTGTCCAAATTTCTATGATGTTGAATGATACTCCTAATGTCTCAACACAATCTCCTGGTCTCATTCCACTTGAATGGCATATACAAGGAAGAGTTAATGAGCAGGTACAAAGAATTAATTAACTGAGGCTCATAAACTGTAGTTTCAGATGCACATTAAGATTTCACTGCTGAAATTAAATAGGAAATGAAAGTAGGACAGTGATCTGGCACCAGAATTAAGTCAAGGGCACTTGAGGGACAAAATACAGCAAGATTTCTTTCTATAGAATACTAACCTTTTGCTGTGGAACCTAAAATAAAGATTCGTCCTAATATTCACTCTAGTAGAGGATGGCATATCATCTTTCTCATTTTTCCTTGTCCTGACAACTTGTAAACAAGTTGTAAACCGGTATGATCTTATTCACAGAAGAATGATAACACACGATGCCCTTCAAACAAATTCAAACCTGAGTGAAATTTATAAGAAACTGTTGGCTAGATGAAGAGACAAAACCAAAAATGTGATCTACAAAAGTGTTTGTGTTTATCTTTCACCTTAATTGAACAATCAAGAGGTATTTTTTCACATTTGGATTTTTGTAGGGTTGCCCTGAGTGACAGATTGCTGAGTTAAAGCGATGCTAAGAATAATACAGGCTCATCGCAGGGAGAGGCACTTTAAGAAATCCATGAAGTCCATCAAGTCCCTGTAGGCTGTTAAAATATCAACTAAAATATTGATCTAAAAGTTTAAGAATACAACTGATTTGAAAACAATATAAATTAAACTTGTAAGCCATACTTCAAAAAAATTCTCTGTTCAAGTCAATATTCTTAAACCTGGTTTCTTGAAATCATGTTTTTTTAAAGCTCTTCAGTGAAAAAAACATCTTTTATTTAAGATTTTTGAGTGGTTCTTTTTTTTTTCCTGATTAATATTTCTGAAGTAAGAGTAGTGTCATTTTCACTACAGAAATGTGAATTTATAAATCTGAGTGCAGATATTATTTTTTTCATATTTGGAATACAGTCTCAGAGACCATGATGAACAAATGGAATGGAAGTGCCAATTTAAATACTGCAGAGGTTGCTTATCAACCGAAAAGCTGAAATGAACCTGGTTTCACTGAAAGTACTAATCTATAAGTGAAAGCTGTACTCTGGATTTCCAGAGAAGAAATTCCAAAACCTTTATTCATGCTTTGCCAGTAAAACATTTTACAATCATAGAATGAATCAGATTGAAAGGGACCTCAGTAGCTCAGTCAGTGCAAACTCCTGCTCAGAGCAGGGATAGCTGGAGGATCAGGAACCTTCCTCCTGTGCAACACACGGCTCTGCAACTGGCAGTGATTCTCTGTGCTTCCCCATAACCTGTTGCAACTCCTGCAGCAATAAATAACTGCAAGAGCTGGAAGGAAAAATCACTTAGCATATAAAGAAGTTGGAAAAGTTTCGAAAGATGATGCGATAAGAACACATTATACAGCCTTTTTTTCCTCATTGTTTATAACAGCTGCTATAAATGTTTGAGGTCGAATTTAGAACTCTTTGTGTTAAACACAAAGCCAAGCTACTCAAAACATCTCATTCTTCTGACCTCTTCATGAAAACTGTGCTCTATCCCCCGGGGTTACAATAGGGTCTGATAAAGTTGGTGTGACATTTTGACTAATAAAGAGAGAAAAGGGAGGTTAGACGCTCAGAGCCATTTCTGGAATGTAGAAAAGGAATCTTTTGGTTACTGTAAAATGATACATACGAATGGCAGAGGGCTGGCACCTACACAGACATAGCCCTTGTTACCTACAGGTAAAAGGGGCAAACAGATGGCAATTAAGTATCTACCAGACCTGCTTGGAGGACACATCTACCTGGTATCCACAGATAAGTCTATGGAATCGTGAAATCTGCAGAAATGTAGTGTAGAAGACTTAGACTGACTCAGAGAAACTTGATGGTGAATCTTCTACGACTGAAAAAGCGTAATTAGGGGAACAGTCAGAATATTTGGGCAGTGACTTCATGAGCAAAGACAAACACCAGACTCAGTTTATACTCATGCCTTTTCCGAGCATGTTGCAAGTATTAAAATTCAGGTAAACAGCGGAAAGTTTACTGAAACTGCTGCTAAAAAATACTTCTTTTCTTGGGTCCTCTGATGGGAGCATCTATAAGACGACTGGGACACAGAAATGAGACACAAGAGAAATGACAGATGCATAGCCATGTAGATTGGGATGGCACTGCAAGATTTCCAGAAATCTTCTTTCATAGCCCCTGCATTTTGGTAGCAACTGTAAAAAGCCATTTGAATGAAGGAAAAATTTGCAGACGTGTTATTATTTATTATTCAGAACTACCCTTTCAAACACAAAGTATTCTTTTTTCAGTCTATAAAGCAGGATTTGAGGTGAAAAAGTTCTTGGGTAGTATTTGAAGACAATAAGAACTGTACAGAAGTTTGTGCAAAGGGAAATTGTAATTCACAGGGCTTATTTTTCACAAGTCTTTGCATTATACACTACTCTGACCCATTTAATAAAGTTGTGATTTGTCTTCTGCAAAAAAATAACAACAGAGTTCTAGGTCACAATTACCAATATAAAATATTATCCTTTAAATTTCTTAAATAGAGGTATTTTATCTATTAGATAAAGGGCATTCTGACATTAGAGCATATATTACTTCACTGCAAACTCTAAGAACTAAGCTAATAATTTCACTACCTAAAGAAAATAATGGATTTTAGATTTATGGCGTATATATATAGAGCATAGGGATTTATCATGAAAAGATATCATTTCATTGCATAGAAGTTAAACAATTCATTATAGTTAAAACTATCCAACATGTGCACATTTCCATATATTCAGTCATATTATTAGAGACCTGTATGCATACAGGTAATATCTTTAAATTCTAGAATGTAGAAACAGTCAATACGTAGTGGTCTAAAAGTTATATATTGTATTTAGCCTGTGTTTTAACTTCAGTAGCAGCAGTTCTGTTCATTAAACCATTTTTTTTTAAACCATTAAATCCTTCAGGATTTAATTTAGTATTTTCAACGTAGAGTTGCATTACAAAAACAAAACAACACCAAAAAAAGTTCCTGACAACTTTACAAACAAATTTTCCAGAGAAGCATTTCCTCCTTAGTTCCCATATGGAAAAATGTATCAGCTTGAGACATAAGACAGGAAGCATTTAAGCATTTCAACCTTAACAGACCTGTAATCTAATTTTTCACAAACTTACTGAGCTAAAAATTAGTTTCATTTCATTGCAAAGGAGGAAAAAACCTTCTATTATTATAAAGAACACTCATTTCCCATTGGGCTAAAAAATATTGGCATAAAATCTAACACTTTACATGTAGAAAAAGGCATTTAGGGTACTGATCTTTTCTCCGGCTTTTTCTCTCTACCTTGCAGACATATTCATTTTCATATCAATTACATGAGAAAAGAATCCCCCAAAATTGGGGCTTTCCTTTTAAGTAATTTCTTATAAATTACCCAGAGATTTTCTTCTGGAGAAGCATAGCATACACAGAATACAGAAAGCAGTACTAACTGTTAGATATCATATGCAGTGGTGTATGCACAGTTTTACCCATCTAAAGCAGTGTGATAACTTCAAACTCATCCTGTTCAACTACACCATCATATAAGCATTCTGCATATGTCATTACACACAAAGCAAAGCAATTGCATGTAGTTATCAAATTATTTTATAGAATGTTGAAACTCACTAGTTGAGAAGCACTACACAATCTTATTCTACACGGGGCAGGGGAGAAATTAAAATCTATCCTTTACAGGATAGGAGAGACAAAATAAAATTCCACTAATGTTCATTGATTTGTCTTCATATTTTCCTTCATCAGTAAAATGACAACAGATTTATTTAAAAACCTCTGTGATATAGTTCACATTCCCCTTAGAGTATATCCTTTTTATAAAAAAAATAATTTGTTTGGCAAAAGGTAATGAACTAAAGAAAATATTATACCTTGTAAATATTTTTTGCATCACGTACAGATTTTAAAGGAAGTCAACATAAAACAAGTAAAAAAAAAAAAAAGCCAAAAGGAGCCTAAAATGAAGCAACAGAAAACAAGTGATCACTGTTTTCAAATTCTGACATGGAAGCTTTTAAATTATGTGTTATAAGATCTAAAGCACAATTCACAGTTTTGGTTTTATTTTATACATATAAGATTAGGAAACACATTCAGTTAATTCCTTGCTTTCTAATCACTCAAAAGATTTACAGAGAGGTTCATATTTTAAAAAATAGCTAAAACCTAGAAGCGTTTCCCTGAGACAGAAAGAAAAGCTTATAAAGCAAACACATTAGTGTGGCTCTAGAATTTATAAAACACAAAGAACTGCTGAGAAACACAAAAATATAAGCAAAAAGAGGACTAGCAAATTACTAAAACATAAAATAACATCTTCTTAAAGAACATGTTATGTTGACCCCTTGCAGCCTTGAAATTCTAAGGCTTCTTAAAAAAGAAGTTAATTTTAAGGAGCTGATGTGACTCTTTATTCCCAACCAAAAACTCACTTGTTTGATGCGGTCTGGGTTAACAGTGGTCTGAGGCTGTAGAATGCTGACGGGCTCTGTCTTGGCCACGTTTTGAGGCATTTCTCGAATCTTTTCCGCAATGAAGCCATGAACTGCATTGAGCGCTTCAACTGTTCCCTGGATCAGACACACCCGCTCCGTAGTACCTGCAAAACCAAGATTTGAGCTGAATAGACTGGCTTCTCCAGGGTCCCCAGACTGCTGGAGTCACATCGCAACGGTGCCATTCAAAAGCAGCTTTCCAAAAACAACTAGCGATGCCTCAATAAGCATACAAAGAAAGGAGATTTCCAGGCAAAAAGACGACGTACTGACCATCCGAAGTTGTTTTTCATAACCTCTTTTTAAGTATATCTTGTACATACATAACTTTCTAGTTCAACCAGAGTCCAAGACCATATATGCAAAGCATAAATTAGGGGAAAACAAAACAAAACAAAAAAAACCCAATACAAACAAACAAAAAAATGCATTGTTGTTTGGAAATAAGCAAACATGAGAAGTCTATCCTCAATATCCGTATTCTGAACTATTTTGGTCTAGTTCTAGATTATTTCAAATATCATATAACTTTTAGTTAACACAAGGATGAACCCAAAAGCCAGTACTACAGACGAATATGATAGAAGGTTTTATAATGAATACTCCATTACAAGTACATTGATTTAGTGTAGATATTATTAAATCATTTCTTAATACAGCTGCAAATTGTTATGGCAAGACCTTTCAAGGCCAATTGCTCTCAAGTATTTGAACATCCAGTTTGCCTTTTATACCCATTCACATCTTACACATTTGTGTAATAACTGTAATTATTTACTGAATATATAGAGGTATAATTAATAGAGTTAAGCTGTCTTAAACATGATTTAGCAGCTGAAAACTGTGAAAGCCTGTACAACGTAACCAGTCCACAAATTATGTTTCAAGAACTTCTGTTAAATTAGTTATGCTGAGTATTGTCCAAGCAGGAGGTCTATACTCTACACGACTGTGTATCTATATTCTGAAATCATGGAAAAATATTAATACATATAAACTATATTTGAAACGCTAAGTGGATATTTATCTATAAAAATGTGACGGCTTTGGTGGCAACAAAAGGGAGGGGATAAACATCCCTCCGGCCTATAGTTTGTTGTCAGTTATTGTGCACATGTGCATAATACAGATGCTGAACCTTAAATCTCACGGCCAGCGCTCACTGCCAGAGCCAGCAGCAAGGTGCAGCTCTCTGTTTCTTGGCACTCCAGTCGCCCTGGGCTCTGACTCTTCTACTCTGCTGAATATCACGTTGCCCAATTTTCCTCTCCACTCTGGAGCACTTGGTGTGTTTTTCACACTTCGGTTGCGGCCCCTTTCCCTTACCTCACTCTCACCTTCCATCTTCCTGTCTGTGACAGTGACTGGCACCACCCTGCAGCCGGCAGAAAAACACCCCATGCACCAGGGCCTTTATTTTACCCTTTGCATACAGCCTCACAGCATTTGGGATTCTTTGCACATTGCTCACAAATGCTAAATAATTATCATAGCTTATAGTACAATCCTCTAGAAAGGTTTAGACAAAGCCTACGCTGTCACGTAATCCTTTTCCAAACTGCAATAGAGCTCTGTGTTAAAAAAAAAAAAAAAAAAAAAAAAAAAAAAAAAAACTCCACCAGGTCTTATTGGTTTGATTTCTTCATTTTAAACATTTATAGGATGGCCAAAGAAAACTGCACTTTTTTTCCCCTGAGAAAAGGCAGAAAAAGCTGCTTTTATTTTCTCTTTGTGATTAAAACAGTGTTTAGGTGCTATTGTACAGCTTTACTGCATAGCAAAGAGGCTTTAAAAAACAAAAATCTCAGACCTAAGGAGAAAAGCATGACCTTGCATTGAAACAAGCCACACACATTTCTGCACTCCATATGTCATACACTAAACCAATTACTCACATCCCACAAAATCAGTTTTGATTCAAGAAAGGTGATTTATGAAAAAAACAAACTTGGAAGGGGGTATTTACCTTCCACCTAATCACAAAACAAGACAAGCTAGAGATCGAAATAAAATTGCTTTGAAATTAAATGTACTAAAAATATTTACACAAACACATTCTGTAAATATACAACATGCTCAAATAAATGGTATTGATCGCTCTGTGCACTCCAAAAGAAAAAAATAAACAAACAAACAAGCAGTAGAGCAGTTCTAACAGAAGGACGTATACCATGAACAGCGTTGATTCTAGTACATCACTGAAACCAAAATAACACTTTTACACACAGATATACCAAATGAAAATCTCTATTCAATGCCAGTGCAAATCTTGCTTCAAGATCACAGCAGAAAAGTGGAATGATAAATTTTAGCTGTGGAATTACCATAGAGAAAACTCTGTTTTTTAAGTAGCAAAAGATTGACATTGTCACACATAAAATCCAAAGCTTGAATCAGTTCTGATGAAAAATAAATTTCCTTTACCTAAGTAAATGAAAATTACAATGTAACCATGAGGTCAACACTAACCCATCTGCAGTGAGTTTTGAAGTTTGCTGTTCCACGTCACCTGGCCTCCCTGTCATTTTGCAATGCGTACAGTGTCACCAGCAGTACATAGATGGAAGAAATGTAACATTTTCCTGCGAATTTTATGTGTTACTATCACCTGCTCTCAGTAACCTATGCTCCTTACAATGCAGCAGCGTAGCCTATAAAAAACAATCAGGCAGTAACCACCGTCACCTGCAAGAATAAATTGTCTTAGTGAAGGCTTCTCATCTGTCTCCTTGAATGATCTCTGCTGATTAAATATTTCATTATCAAGAAAACTAAAAGCCCTGCCTGATCATTAACAGGATGTGCTCATACACACTCAAAATCTTGCTAAGATCTTTTTTTAAAAGAAAAAAAAAAAGAACATAGTACTGGAAGGCACTGAAACAAACCTGGCATCATGATAAACAAACAATAAGCAAAAAGTACTATTGTCTCTTTCAGAATATTTTACACTGCCTTTTCAACAAATCAAAATACAACTAGGTTTAACACTGCACAAAAAAAAATGGAGCTTGAATGACAGAAGAGTGGTGCAACAGAAAATGAAACAGGGTTTGGTGCCTATATCTAGCTTTCTTAATGCCTTTTCTTTTTTTTCCTTTTCTTTTTCTATTTGGCTTCCTCCTCCTTGCACACAACTCCTGTGGTTTCTGTGTAAAGCGATCCAGCTCCGAGGAAATGCTCCGGGGAGTCTTTACACTGCAGTATTAATTGTCTCCTAAACGATGCGATGTGCTGGGGATTGATCAGAGTAGCTAATGCAAGTGTTCTCCTCCTGGTCAGCAGACAACACAGGGAAACACGACCCGGATCAGGTTGCATCCCCATGCCTGGAGCCTAATCGGCAAAGCACTTACGGGGATGACTACTGTCAAAACAGCTGAACGGAAACGGGCCGTGCGAAGTGGGAATTTCATTAGAGCTGGCGCTGAGGAGCTAACGGGGATTCTGCTCCCCGCGTATTGCAGAAACGTCTGTGCAATAAATACAGGTCGTGTCGTGCAACAGGCCAAAGATAGGACGTTTTAGCATGTATAAATCAGGGAGCAGTGAATGGGAAGCACTATTCCATGAAGAAGCACAACTGTGCAAAAATACATTTCACACAGAGCAAGAGACAGCTATAAAATGCTCCACAGTAGTAGCACGTTTGTTTTGAGGATTACATTTTATAATTTGAACTAAAGACACACACACACAAGGCACGCAGAGGGGACGCATGCGTGTGCAGCTGGGAATTGCTTTAATCCCTTGAACCGACATTGCAATATTCTTCCCCAGAACGCTACGGGCCTTTCCCTGAGACAGCCGTGCGCAATGATCTAGAGTCACACGAAGGGAGAACGGCCAGTGCTGGCACCAACCTGGGTAACAAAAACAAGTCTATGAAACCTCCATGTTGGTGAGAGTTTTGTCATTGTAAAAGCTTTTAGACTCCACCAGTATCGAAAGTAAACAATTAGATTATTTATAATTTTCAGTTGTTTAACTGTTATATCCAGCCCTTTTTATAAGTTTCTGCCATTTATACACATGCTACATACCCCTGTCACAGGATCTGAAATATAGAATTAACATAGAATTCTCATTTTGAAATAACTGATTCATTTTGTGCAAATATTTGTCAATATAAAATTATTTTAAACTTTTTTTCTAACTATTTATGCTTTAAAATGGAGTTAAGATCACATACTGTACATTATTTCCTGCATATGAAGGGCTAATATACAGAGAAGAACTGTTTTGCCAAAATGAACAAATGTTGATCAGGTGGTCATCATCCCTATACATTTAAGAACCTGAAAATATTTTTCTAAGTTTATTCAATAACACTTACGACCAAGACAGAAGTTTGTTACAAAATAGAAAAAACAGCATCTAATTAGATGCTCTAGCTGATGTTGCTACAATCATTGTTTATTTTTCCTAAGGAATCCAAGAAAAATACTCAAGATTTGTATAGGGTCTACTTTTCTTAGAGTAAAATGGGATTTATTTCCTCTTATATATGAGAAGTACAATTCAATTTCCAAACATAAATTGTTCTATTTATTTTTCTGTACAATGACATTCTGCCTCGTATATTTTACAGGAGAACCTTCCTGTTCCTACTGCTTACCAAAATTGTATTTCTTTTATAATCTCTTTCATTTTAAGACTATTGCAGGGGAATAAAAAAAAAAAAAGAAAGAAAAGCTAAAAAAAAAAGCTAAAATTTATTCAGGATCTTTTACTCCTTTTTTATTTTATTGATTTTTTGTTTGTTTGTTTTTCTTTGTTTTAGGAGGAACATTTATAGTCACTGGTTTTGAATAGGAGCCCAGAAATATCTTTATTTCATCACTTTTTTTTTAAGTCCCATGAGGGAAGGAAATACGAAATTACAAGGAGCCAAGAGCCAGTCAAAAAGTAAATAAATAAAAACCTGTTTTGAAATGTAATAAGTTTGTTAGGCCTAAGAGATAGAGACCTTGCAGTTACTTTATTTTAATCACTCATTTTTCCTTCCACCCCCACTAAAACATTTATTCTGTCAAACAAACTTGGCAATTATATTCCACTAATTTTGTAAAGAAAATTATAGAGGCAGATATGACACTTTAAAAGAACAGACAGCAAGCTTCCCTCCTCCCCCCAAAAAAGATTATTTACTTTATTAGACAACTGATGCCGCTTTCAAAAGAGCCATTAGAATAAATGTTGCAAGGCACAATAGGATGAAGGACACTCAGCCCCGTGATAGTTCTGATGCTTGTATTTAAATGCCAAACGAGTATACAAATATATACTCATTTGCAGTTAAACTTGCAAGTGTTTCCTTTAAGGCTCTGTTCTACGGTATCAACAGAAACCCTGCTAAACGTGCTCCTCTATTTTGAGATGCTAAGCAGAAACCTTTGGGGGAAGTCACCGCACCTCTCAGAAAGGTCTGTCTGCATTTTTAAGATTCTGCAGACCTTGCCCGGTGCTTTTATAGTAATCTTAAAGAGCACTGGAAAACAGGAAAGCACAGTGCATTACCTGTGCAGGGTAATCCCAATACATCTGCTAATTACATCTCCTTATTTTCTTTCGGGTGCCACATTAATTTCTTTGAAAAAGAAAACTTTCCAGGAGCTAAGCTGAAAGTTTAAATAATCTAAAAGCTAAGCTGCAATCAGCTGATGTATTTTAAGCTTTTTATTTGATAAGTCATACCACAGCAGTCTAATAACTCTGAAGACCGACAGGTTTGTTTTCTTACTCAGGATCAAACTACTTCAGTCTAAAACTGGGCTTGTACAAGCTGCTGCAAAAACAGGAACTCAGCTTTCACACCCTTCCCTAGGAATGTAAAATAACCAGCCTTCAGTAAATGGTCAATGATGTCACATGGTCAACACGAAAAACTTACAGACTCTTCCCTGTGTGAAACACTTCCTCTCTACAATCACACAAAACCTCATAAGCCACAAATCAGAGAATAAAAATATAATGTAGTTTAATTTTATTTATAATATTTTAAAACATCTAAAAAATAAACAGATATGAAAGTAAGCTGGAACTGTTAACACAGAGCACACAAATAGCCTTACAGAACTTCAGCTTCCCCAATCAAGCAATTAAAATAGCAATGACAGGAAGAAAAAGCTAACTGATAAACCACACTGAAAGGAAATAAATCATGGCACTGCAAGAATCTTCCTGGTGTCTCTGCTTTAAACCATAACATCCCTACCTTGATTCTAAATTTCAAGTAGAGATTATTGATCAGATACATTTAGCTTAATTAAAGCTCTGTTCTTCTCTCAGAGACAAACAAACTGTCCCTTTGAGTGCTTCAGCTGCAATTACTCCTCCTGAAATCCCAACTGTTAATGTTTTCTGCATTTATATTATACTTTACATGAGTCAAGCATCTAATAAAAGCCAAAAGTTAAATTATGTATGAATAAGCGGTCTATTTCTTGCAGCACATTAACAGATGTGATGATTACCAGGCACATGCATCAGTGCACGTGGTTTCTGAACTCTGCAAAATCCACTTTGGAAACTTGGGGCCCTCCGATATCAGCCCTCTCGTGCGCTCTAGCCCGGAAGGTCCCCAGAGCCTCCCCAGCTGCCTGCTCAGGCCACGCCGGCCGTGTCCCATCCTGCAGGTGTTGTGGGAGCGAATGCCACGGGGCCGGTCCTGAGAGCGCAGGCCCGTGCGGAGCCGTGCAGCTCTCAATCTAAATTGTGAGCTGCAAAGGAGAAATCAGGCCAGAACACACTAAGTGTTACGAGAAGGGCCTCACCCTGACGCACCACATATGAACTAGGTGTATCAAAATAAAAGCTTGAGAACCCCAGGAAAAATGTACAGGAATAACCTTGAGTAAAGACAGGATGAGAGAAGATGATTAGACACATTGAGGCATTCTCACAAATACATAAACTGTTCTCCACAACATGCCTCAGTAAGCACTCAAGGTCTCCATAACAAAGTAAGCCACTTCATTGAGTGGACTTCAAGGTGAAAGCTTTTCAGTAAGTCAATCCAATCTACTAAAAAAAAATAAATGATCTATCCATGCAAATATATATATATACATAAATATGCAGTTATGCACACATATGTACACATCTTCATACACACACGTATCCTTTTTCTCATATTCTTACAGATTTTGTGACCTCTTTACTAATATTCAGAGCCTAAAACAAATCAAGTTAAAAAGTTTTGTAAAGGGTAGGAACTCTATAATTTTTTTCGAATTATATGAACACTTGAAGTCTACTGACCGTTGTACCCCTGTACTCAGTTCACAAGACTGAACTGCAAAAATTCAGTCTCAGTCTGAAGAAATGTATTATTCCCATGTGTGGGAGATAGAAACCTAGGAATTAAAAAGAAAAAAATAATGAAAAAAACTCACAATATTAAAGGCTTAGGACCGATGAGTAAGCTTAAAAAGCAAACAATCCCTCAAATATTAATTGTTTGGATGGATATCAGCTAAGGATTTGATGCTAATTTACAAATACCTTAATTATTTGAAGAGTGATGAGGAATAATTGAGTATTATAGTGTTATGAGTAATATATGAAACAAGGATTATAACTACTGTTCTTTGTTTACAACTACTTTAAGAGTTATTTGGGTAGCTTCCATTGCAAAAGCTGGTAAATCTCACCAAAAAAGACAAAGGCGATCAGGCCAAAGAACAAAACACTCCACGAGAAAATACGCGTCCAAATTCATGGCAGAGAGCTGCAAGTAAAGTTAAGGCGGCCTAACGATATTTTGGAAAAGCAAGTGTGTTTCTGGAAAAGAAAACCTTTGAGACAGAAAGATCATACACCATGGACAGACACTGTTTTGTTCCGTTTCATTCTTTCAAGAAAATGGTTGTCTTCCTATATGATTTGCAACATACTTTATATTAACTTTTAGTATTGATTATTTTGGTCAAAAATGTGTTAATTAATCAGGAAGTAAAAAAGTTTTTTTTTTTTTTTTTAACGTTTTTCTGCTGTTAATTATGTCGGAGAAGAATCTCCCCAAAATAATTTTTGAGAAAAGAACCTCCCTTTTCCCTCTCACTACAAATTGTTAAGGAAAGAAGGTTAAACCAACTGTGATTTTCTCAAGCATCTTTAAGTTGGAAGGTGAAACACACTTTCTACTGCTAATGCCTGTCCTCAAGAATAAAATAATGAAAAACACTCCAAACTTTAGAAATTTATTTATACAAAAGAGAAAATATTTAAATGTTCCACCCATTAAACAACTCGCTTATGTCTGCTAACAGAGAAAAAATGTCATTTTTTTCCTCTTAACAGCTGTAAGATGGCCAATGGATGGCAATAGGCTCACATAGGTAACCCTTCAAAAAAAAATGGGCTTGTCATTACTGTACTTGTATTTATTTTCTCATAATGTGGTACAATAGTCTGTTTATTCATACATATACTAAGTTTGCTAAGGTGCTCTGAATTGTGCACGGAGTTAACATCCCCTATCAGAGAATGATAAGCAACTTCATAAATAAATAAAAGCTAATAAAACACAGCTATCTAAGTTTGCTGAAAACATGGAGGTCTCAGAGGGAAAATCTGCCAAAATTACTAAAAAAACCCAAACACGACAAATACCTAAACAAGACTAAATCTGCTGAAGAAGAGTTGACCTTATTTTTGGAACAGGACTACAGAATGAAAGGAAAAAAAATACATGTATTTTTCAGCTATCTGGAAGCTGAAACTTTCATATCAACAAAAGCATTTCATAATATTTTTCATGCAAAGTAACAGTTCAGTTAGCAATTACAGCTTTTTATGCTATTCTGCAGTAATATGAACTTTGTTAATAGTGCCTCCTACATGTACCATTATAAAGATAAAAAGCCCACCTATTTAAACAATAAAATAAAATTGTAGGAACTGACACATCTTGTAATTTAGAAGGATAACAGTTCTAATCTCCAAAGGAGTTATTCTTCTCAAAAATATGTCTGCAGATTCACAGGTTGAAAGCCTATGACAAGCTCTGAAATTCTTTCTAGATAAGGCCACTTGCTCAGGAAATAAAATAGCCTAACGCTGTCCTTACTAGGCATATGCTCTGAAGAAGCAAACTCCAAATTTCAGGCAAATGAGAGCTTAGAGCAGAGCTAATAACTCAAGAAGAATTTTATTGATCCTTGCATATTCGCTATCAAAATACTTGTCATATTATGGATAGATGCAATTTTCATATATATTTGCAAATAAAAAATGTCAATAATCATGGAAACATAGTTGCTGAAGAACACTGTCATCTCAAAAGCAGGATGAGCTCCCATTTTGATAAGATTATCAAGATTATAAGAGTGCATGCATATACAAACACATGTGCACAAAGACATGAACTCATCTTCACATCTTCTTGCTCCTTCTATTTTCCTTTCTACTAAATGTGAGTCACAGTTCGAGCACAGCAGTTTTGGCTGCTGCATGTTCAACCAAATTCATGGTCCCCAGGAGCAAGGGTAGAGAGGATAAAGAGGCAGGTGAGAGTGTGACCAGTGGGCAGCACTCGCTCAGTTCACTGCGATTGCTTTTGTTTGTCTTCCTAGCTCCTTCTGCACTTCTGATTTACAGCCTTTATATAGCATAGCCTATTGCTTTTTCTATGAATGGGACTTATGTCCCCTTAAATTCAAATTCTAAAAATTATGCATCTAGTCCCAAACAGTTAAGGCAGACAGGGATCTCCCTGACACAAGACTCTTCCCCTTAACTATACAGCAAAATTTGGTTACTAATTTAGAGTAGTCGCTAGGCACCTCACTACATACACACCAAAAAATAGAGATAGCTGCAAAATGAATGTTGAGTTATTCTTAAAACCAAACCCAAAATAATTACTGTTAATACTATAAAATACCATCAGAAGCGCTGCTATGATGCAGGAATAAGGCAGCATGTAAATGATTTTGATGCAGGAAGAGTAAACTGAAGTGTGAAAAAAAACCCTTCCAAAACCAAATGCCAGAATGACTTACACCCACCAACAGATGCATACAATTTCATAAATATTTTTTCATGTAAGCGTGCACAATAAAAAAGGGGTAGAAAAGTTTATGTAGGCAGAACTGTTGCCAAATCAAACTTTTTCCAACTTTTGGCACTGGATGACAGCTGCTATTTGGCTACATACATATCCATCACACAGCTACATGATCTTTTATCCTAAGCCCTCAAAAATTGCTGCTTTACATTTATTTGCCTTACTAATTTCATTCTTTTTTCAGTTGTCAAATTGGATAAAATGCTCTTGATAAATTTAGAATGAATGGCCTGAAGTCCACTGCTATAATATTTTTGCATATTGTGTTATAAAAAGTCCACAAAAATAACTAAAAAAATACAGGGCTATGAAGTCCAGCTTTTTCTTTAGTTCTTGTTTCACTATTGTGGCCTGTGGGCTGACCACATTGCAAGTATTTTAGACTCTTCATACTAATAGTGCCACATTTTGACATTAAGACTATTGGATTCAAGGAAACTGGGTAGCCATTTCCCACTGCTTTCCTGGTGAGAATCTTTTTCCCTGTCAGTCAAGCAACCTGTTCTAGAAAGCAGAACAGTGTCAGAATTCATTTGGAATGAACATAACCCGAATGCCAGTGCCCACATCACTACCAGGTCCTTAAACCTATGGGCGCTCCCGCTGAAGCCACAGAAATTTCAAGAGCAAGAGATTGATACAAATCTGGCTACGAGATATAAATTCCAACTGAATGCTGGGGCCCAATCTCCATGTCCCTGTTTAGTGTTAAGCTTGTGGATAAATTATCAGATTCTAGGTAAATTTAAAATTGTACATCAAAATCACAGGGCTATTTTAAGAATGAGTTTTTGTGGCTTAGGTTTTCCTTATTGCCTAACACAGAAATCTTTTAATGGCCTTAACTGTTTACTAGTTAAGTAGTTAAGTTAAGTAGTTAACTAGTTAAGTTAGTTAATGGCCTAACAGTTTGCTAGTTATCTATTACTCTTCCAGTAGATTAAATCAAATAGATATAAATAGGTGAATATATACAGATATGTCTATTTTACATGAATATACAAAAGGCTCTGATGAAGGATTTTGGATTAGGAAGGAATTGATAACAAAAAATAAAGGATAATCAAATTTAATCACACACTGGCACTGCAAGAGAACACTTTCCCTGGAAGGCACAGTAAGCATTTATCTTCACTTTGCAAAGGGAGTATCAGCTTTATTATTATAATAAACACAAACAACATGAATGAAATTTATGTCTCCTCAATGCACAAACAACCTGTAGGAAACAATGCAAACTAAATAGAGCTTCCTGGAATAAAACCACTATAGAAACGCCTAAAACATGAGTCTCCCTCAAAATTAAACCATGCACAAGACACACTTGGAAAAACTCCTCGGCAGCCAGTGGGGAGGAAGGAATCATCATCTCACACAACTGTAGGGCAGGGGGGTATTTCCACCACTTCCCCTCTAGGAAGGCTCTGAAAGGGTTGAAGTTCTTAATGAATCGCATAAAGATTCATTCGATTCATTACACATACCCCTCCACGTACCTGCTGTGCAGGAAGGTAAGATACACCCCACACAACTAAGGTCCTCACCAGTGCTTCTCCTCAACAGGGAAGCAGCAAAGACAACTTCACCTCTAAAGGGCAGACTCTCTGGTGATTTGAATACATAGGGCATGAAGTCTCTTCCTTCTGTTTGCCTCAGAACCAGGCAGTAGAATTATATACAGGAAGGCAGTGGAATTATAAACCAAATTGCAAACTTAAAGAAGAGTATCTATCCGGATTACCTGTATAAATGTTCTTTCTCAGCACCAGAAGTGACCCAGCTCCTGCACCTGCCTCCTAGCCCAGCAGACTGTGATGCTCCTACGGCTTCTCCACCTGAGCAACAGGACGGTGCTATGGACGCACGTGCTGGCAGTGGGGAAAGAAATGCTGACTATTCTGCTGCGCTTCCTCTGCACTTGCTCCAGGAAAGGGCCAATTCTGCTCTGGGAAGACAGTGACACCGTCACCACTTCCAGCCTCTTGCACCGCTTGGTACTATAGTTTTCAGCACAGGACTTAGTGCCTCAGGGACAGGCATCGCTCCTACAGTGAGACTGGGCTGGCCAGGGGGAGTGGGATTACTGAAAGGCATTCACACCCCAAATCTGATCATCCCTTGTCCAAAAATACAACATTAGAGCGGGTGGTGGTCCTAGGATACCATTTTTCATATTATTGTGACAAATGCAGATGCCATCAGCAATTCAGATAAATACAACTTTTCACATGCATAAGCAAAGCAAGCTGACCTCAGGCAGGAACATATGCTGATGCTCCCTCCCTGAACATAAGGAAATGTCAAAATCCTCCAAAGCATTTATATGCCCTAGGATGGGACAGCCTAACAGCCCTCTGCTCCCTCTTTCTTCCCCAAGATCACCTTGCATGGATGAAGAAAATAACTTTTTATTAGCCTCAAAGCTTATTTACTTGTGGAGGCTTTACGCTTACATAGCCATTTGGTCACATAATTTTTCAGTGGTGTTTTTTTTTTTTTTTTTTCCCCTCCATTAAGTGTTGTATATTTTGTTTTTATACAGCATGCATTAAAGGAATTTGCTTTTTTATAACCTCTTTTTAATATCTCTTCCCCTCTGCCGCCCAACAAGTCTGAAGAGTATATTCAACATATCCCTATAAGAGCCTGCAATTCTTAACTCTGAAATCTTTATAATTTTATTCACCTAAACTTGCCTAAATAAAACAACATCAGAAAAACTTGTCTTAAGACACACACATGTTTGGGAGAGAAAACCTTTAAGATCTGTTGATCTGTGGAAAAGGAACAGTATAAAAGCTTGCTAAGGCTAAGAATGTTATTTAATTGTTAACAAGGTATATTTTTCAATAATACATTTGAAGAGCCTTTTTTTTCAAGAACAGAAAACATAAGTCTAAAAAACAAAATTTTCACAATGTGAAAAGTGCTGAACTAAAAGAAAGAAAATTGGAAGATTAATTTTGCAGTTTTAAATAACTCTTAATATTGCCTAATATTGAAGTAGAGAAGCTAATTTGTCTCAACCTATGATAGAAATCCCTCTGCATGATCATCAGCTGGGGGCAGCAGAAGTTGAGGAGAGGAAGGAAGACAACGCTGTGCAAGTATTTTTACATGGGCAGAACATCTACAAGTCACTAATTTGTTTTGGTCATACACATGCCAAAATAAATACTGCTTCACTTTTTAATCCCCGGCGATTTGCATCTTTGTCCCTAAGAAGGTGTAAAAGCTGACTGCAGCTTTTTCTAGAGTTGTCAGTTTTCTGGGACAGCGAATATAAGTTTAAGCTGAAGTCTTTCCTTTAATGGCCTTAAAAGCATCACTCTCCAAGCCACAGCTGCCTATTTTTTACATAGCATGTAGGAATTTAATTATCTTTGATGTCTTCACCTCTTTGTCAAATCTGGTTCATGTTAGCCAAGGGTTCAACACTGGTTCACAAAGACACCAGAAGAGGTAATGCTGCTCAGAATCACTACAAAAACAAACATGCCTTGCTCAAACTTCTGTTGAACAACGATCTGTTCATAAACGAGAGTATATCCATATATTACTAATAAGGTCTGGATTTTAGACTGCAATGGATGGGATTTTCTTTTTCAGGCTTTTTGTATACTTTGGTTAAACTAAGACTACTACATTTTGAACTCTGACTCTTAATTACCCATATTTTCTTTATCTATACCTATTAGTTCCTCATTAGTTCCCTTAAAAATATGTTGCAAACAAAATTCTTCAAAGGGTCTTTTTTATCTCTTTCAAAATACCTCCTTAACTAGCTTCTGAGTTAAACTCTTTGATAGCAAGCAAACAAATTAAACTGCTGCAGCAGGTTTCGAAAATGGATATTCACTTCTAAGTCCGTAGTTGCATTGAATTTACCTTTCCTGTCGGAAGTACGTGGAGAAATTTTGAGCACAATGACAGTTACAGTCTGATACCAAGGTCCCTCCTAATCACTTTCACAACATTTGTATTCTGAGACCATAAATTATGAGACCGTGATCCTTCTTCCCTCCAGATTCCTGGCAAACCACCACATGTTTCACAGCTTTTTATACTGGTTAGAAAAGAACACATCACATCACATCAAGGTTCTAGATATGCTCTAGAAGAGCAACAGCTTAAACAATGTCATCTATTTTAACTTGAATTACTAAATTAAAAGAAATGAATCTGAAGAGATGATATTTTCACCTAAAAGTTAAGTTTTGAAATGAGAAAGACATACAAAAGTCACATAACCTCAACAATTATGGTGAACCTTGTTTATTTTAGATTTTTAGTTTCTTCAGTAGTTTGCACTGCAGCATTTGCTCTAAGGCTGCATTTTGTTTGCCTTACTAATCATGAATATCACATGGATTGTGCTCAGTCTTAGAGCATGAGCCTTTCTATATTTGTAGGTTTCTTGCTAACGTGCTATGGAATTCAAAACCTATGGGACTTTGGGACTTTAATTTAAGCCTGTGGCGCAGAAGATACAGCTGTTCATTTATAAGCAATCATCACATCTACAGAAGTTATAAGATTAGATTTGAAAAGCCACTTTCCCGAACTTTTAAAATGATTAAATTAGAACAGAATCAGTGCTATCTTGTTATTAGAAATATTTTTATTCATTAACTTCCTTTCAAATCTAAAATCAAATGAAACCAATGTTATACAGCAATCCATCTGAGCTTTGCATCAGGTTAGCATTGCAGATTATGTATTAGTATTTGATTATCACAATGTTTCTCACATGTATAATTAAGATACATGATCAACTATGACCCAGAAATATTATGATTAGTAATCTTTCGAAGCTGTCATTATAAATCTTATTCTACATTGACTCAGGTTCAACTCAGCACTGCTAGAATTTACTTAGATAAGACTTTTTCTATCAGTGAATGAAACTGCAACAATAAAATGGTATTATCTACTGTTAGAATAGAAATGCCTTCCAAGGCAGTAATAGATAAACAAAGCAGAAGACTTTACCCTATCTATATCCATATATGAAATACATCTTTCACTCATGATGGGACAACTGCAAGCCTGTGCTAACTTTAACTAGAAGCCCTTAAATCATTTATGGGACTAGGATGAGATGAAGGGTGAAAATGACTATGAAAGACTGCAAAAACTCTCTGAAATGATGACAACTGAATTCCTGCAGCTAAAATCCGAAGTTTTGCTGTGTTACATTAAGATCCTGGAAGCTTGGCAAGTAAATTCTAGTGCTAAGGTGGTTAAAAGGTACTAATGAAAGTATTTAGACATGCGTGATACAAACAGGGTCATGTTACAAACATATTCTTCCTAGATGATACAAGGAAGCTTCCCTATGCGAGTATTAGCTACAGTGCTAAATTCTTAGCAGCTCCTTAATATTTTGTCTTGAATACAAACATACTAGAGAAGTTTCATATTCATATTCAATGAACACTAGAGATCAACAGGTATTGGTTCTTTAGAATTGGCCAAAAGATCTGAAGAAAGCAACACATTCTCTCTTTTGTTCATTTTCAGTGACATTTTGGCCATCAGTGGAAAACATACTTTTGTAGGGCAGGGTATCCTAAAGCAGGGCAAGACTCCTCAAAGACAGAATTGCCTAGTTTTTGTGATCCTACAGAGAAGGAGCTGTAATTTTCTTTCCTCATACATCTAGCCAGGGATCTATACAATGCAGCAATAATTTTCAAAAAACTTAGAGCAAAAGAGTTTAAAATTTTCAGAGCAGACAGAGAGACTCCTTTCAAACGTAATTCCATCCATTCCTTCAGTCCTTGAGGACCTCCTTCAGCAGTGCAAGATGTAGAAGGACTGGAGATGAGAGACAGTTAGGAAAGATGATATTTTTATCATTGAACTATGCCTAAAATTATGACTCGGGTTGCTAGCCAAGTAGTAGCAGGCAAGTGAGAATTTTTGAGGTAAGTAATCCATGGAATTTCTGCTCTTTGTGTGCTGTCTAGCGAACCTCTCCTTTTTCTGCACTTTAAAAGCTTTAGAAGAGTGGTTGTAAAAAGCAGGGAGAAATCACACAGAAAAGCCATCTAGTTCCTTGTTTGTTTATGTATAGGTCACCAGGAGAAATACTTTCTGGTTATAAGCTAAATAAAACATCGGCAGCATAATAGGAGATTTACGAGTACAAACCTTATGTCAGGTGCTGGGTTAGTCTAAAAGTACTAACTCTATTTGTCACGTCACAACTTCTGTCACATGCAATGCATATGGAAGTTAATTAAAGACAATGTACATCTCCATTCAAATTTTAGAATGACTAACAATATTTTGTTGTACTACTTGCAGGCAGATACTGATCACATTATTAAAGACTTTAGTATAATGTATGTAAAGTGAGATCTGAGTTTGAACAACACACCTTAAATTTGGCACCTCCTGACTTACATGTATGTAGGAGCACATGCATATAAAACCTAAAAATCTACCTTAATTAATGTCAGGATGGCATAAACTAAACGTCACATACCAGCAGACTGATTTATACAAGTCAGTCTGTTGCAGAATTCTGGCACAACGCTACAAGGTTTCTTTTACCTAAGCAATTTTATTTTACTGCCCATGATTTGTATACAATGAGAAACTTCTTTGATGCAGACACTACAAGGTAGTTACAGCAGCAGCAGGAGATGGCTTCAGTGGAGATGCTCATTGGGAAATTGTCACACACACACACGCAGCTAGAATTAGACCGAAGGACTTGGCAAGAAATTGTAAGATGCAGAAATGTCACGTGCTATTGTTCAGTTTTGGAGTTTATGGGTTTTGTTCCTGAGCATGGATTAACATCTTGCTCAAGTAATCTAAGGAGTATCTGCTCACAGTGCAGTTACGCAAAGCTCCTAGGACGTGTGCATGTCATCTCCAAGTAATAACGGGTCAGAAAGTAAACTAAAGAGATGTTCCTTTGCTGACTGGAAAGCACAAATACAAGATGAAATAATCAAGACTTCTCCAGGAATTTCTCAAGAATAACTTCTAAACCAACTGCTATTCAAATGCTCATGGCATATGTTGTAGGTAATAGCATGCATGAACAGACAAAGGAAAAAAAAAAGGCAATAAGTCTTAGGCAAGACAAAAAAGGCAATAAGAATTCAAAAAATTATCTCCAATAAGATGCAGTCTGGAAAGTATATTTTTTCCATATATTTTTAATCCACAAGAAAATGTGTTTTCTTTAGTAAAAAATTCAACTGTAAGCTAAACATATTCTGGTTTGCCTAAGACAGCAAATATTCAAAAATAACTTTTCTGCTTAAGTATTTCTTACAGCATGCAAGATGACACTAACTGCAGTAATCAACACTACAATATCTCATCTAATAGGTTACCTGGAGGGCATGAAAATATGCAGTGAATTACACTCTGTCACAAGTAAAAGATCTATAGAGTCAAAAATCTTCCACAGTGCATTCAGACAGGTTACTTCTTTCTGTGTCAGAAAGAGAGCATTATGTTCTTTAGATCTGGAAGGTTTATTAAAAGCAAATGGACATGGGAAAGAAAGTAGGGCAATCAAAAATAAGGCGGCTTTCATTTGTCCACGAGGAAGATATTTTTATATAAATATGTATATATACATTCACGTACACACATATTTCAAAGTACTTTATGAGTAAAAAATGAACTGCTGACTATAATCCACTAAATCTTTAATATGCAGAATGACCTACTAAGAAAAGAATATGCTTGGAGAGCTTTAATAAAAAGAAAAAAAAAATGCACATTTGATACTGTTAATATCTTAAGTCTTTTTGTAGCAACCAGTAAGCAATTTCGCAACTACCACTATAATGCTCCACTCTCTTTGACTAAGCAGTATTTAGCATAATAACAGAATGTGAAACAGAAAAGCAAAACAGTTCTGCTACTGCTTTTCTCCCCCCAAATGAATAATTGGATAGCACATTATTAAGCAGTATTAAATGAACAAGCGTAACTTACATACCTATATGTCTACATATAGTTTAAAAAAAGGTAATGTCAAATCTGTCACTGTGAACAAATCAACTTCATTTGCAAGGAAGTGCATTTAAACCACATAGCTCCCCAGTGAATCAAAATTAAAATGGAAGTAAATCAATTTTCTGATTATTAATATAATAGACAAGATCTAGAGCGCTAACGCATCACTTCTAATTAAAGGCAGCAATTAAAGGATACTTCAATCAATCATCTCTGCAAAAGTGTACTGTATTGATTGCTACATTAATTATTAAAATCATATTAAAATAAAATTCAGAGGTGCTTATCTGTCAACTACTCGAAAATACTATTCTAAGATTTTTAAATTAGAGCAACATCATCAAAAGTAGGACTAAAATGTCTCCTTTTTTTCTATAAAGACACTGTTTCAGGCTCTCCAGTAATGCAAGACTCATCAACTTATTCTTGAAAGAGACACAAAGGTTTTACACTCCACACCGCAGTCCATGCTACCATAAACTCCTCCTGGCAGGATGTTACTACCTGCTTTTCCCGAGGCAGAATTTCACAGACTATCAATTTATGTGGTATACGCTCCAATCATACCCACGGGCAATCCCACATCTCAGGCAACCCTATTAAAACTAGGAATTTTTAGAACTCTCGACCCAGAGAAAGACCTAGGCACATTAAGAAAAAGCAAGAGGAGTTAAAATAGTATTTATAATTTCACAGCTGTAGGTGAAAAATGGACTGCAAAGTTCATAGTTAAATGTAAATACATGAGGCCATGGACTCGGCCACAGAGAAGACAGCAGTAAACAAGAAGTGAAATCTGCCACAGAAAGACAGCTACAGCGAACCTCAGCTAAGACAAGCACAGCAAAAGATGGAAGCAAAGATGCCGCGAGACACAGTGGAAGCAGGAGCTCCAGGCCACGTGTGGGGAGCAGGAATGAAGAAAATTTGCTCCCCACCTGAATCCCTGAATAAAGGGATCTTCTCAGTGCACGGGTGAGGCAGACTCTGGAAGAGGTTTGCTGCATTCTGATGTACAGCTATGATCAGTACTTATTGCATACAGATTACTAACCTCCGCAGTGAGTGGTTAAACCAAGATGCAAGTGATAATTGAAATCCTCAAGATTTCAACTGCACAAAATTGTCGTACCTGGCAGAGCAACAGACTTGCTTTGTTACCTTACAAAAACAATCCTGTAAGCAGTACTCAAATGTCGTCTGAAAGGAAAAGATGGCCAGATGCTTTCAAAGACCAAAACCCCGTGACTTTGACAGAAGTACATGAGCTACAAATGCCAGGAATAGCTCCTTAAAAATCTGATTTCTGTGAAACTCTTCTCCAAACTGTCAAATTCCACTGTTGATTTTAACCTGGTAATTGTAGCAGCAGGCAGGCAGGCTACAGAAATCTACAGACAGATTTCTGACTGCCACCCACTGCTACCAACTGCTCTGCAACTATGGGTGGAATCAGAAGAAAAATAATAAAAAAATACAAGACAGGAGAAAAGAATAGGTATAGTATCAAAAAAGGACTTAATTTTCATTAATAAGATACCAAGCCTAAAATAAATAGAAGTTTAACCATCCCTCAGCAGCTAAAAATTGCAGCTGCTTCTTCGGAAATAAATACCAAACTTCACAATGCAAGAAAAGGTCTTAACTAAAGATTGCAAGTGAATATCTGCCTGTCAATCAGTCAAAACGTGTGTTCCACCAACCTTAGCTTTCCTTCAAAGTCAGGTAAGTAACATGAGGCAATAGCAGCAGGTGAGACATAACAGGGAGTTAACAGCAGGTGAGACTAGCTGTAGCTGTCATGTCAAATGCAGAAACCTACACAGTTTTCAAAAGCCTGTTATTCATTTAGACTCATTAAAATCAGTTTACTAAAAACATTACATTTTTTTTCCACTTAAAGTGTCTCTTTAAAAGACAAAAAGCCCTTAATACACCTAGAGTAATTAGTGTATTACATGCTACCTTCCATAATACTGTACTAATTCTCAACTATTATGCCACATCATATCACTTCCAAAGACAAATAAAAAGGGGTGTGGAGACAAATGGCTATACGGATTTATGATTTCAGACAACACTGTCCCACATACTCATGCTTTGTAAAACCTGTCTATTTAGAAAATATAGTAACGTTGACTAAAATAACTAACTACATTTTCTGCAATTAACAGATTTTTTAACTTATCATAAGGTTATTAGTGATTATTAAATACTGTTTTAAATATGAACATATATGCCTAATGGTAAGTAATGTAAAAAACAACAATAGTGTATTAAAGTTGTCACTTTGCTATCTCAGATACATTAGCTTAGTGTTAGATATTGAAATTACTTGTCAATGAAAAGAATGTGTATACATACATGCATATACATTTTTATACAAAACAGTAAATTTGAAAAGTCTCTAAGTAATTACTCAGAAAACAAAAACAAACAAAAAGGGAGTTAAAAAAAAAAAAAAAAAAAGCAACAACTGCTATCAGTTTATGGCAACAGGACTGCTGTGTTCTTCCAAGTGCCTCAGACTCTAGGGATAGGATTTTAAGAGCAGTTACATTTGTACAGTAACTGATGCATTCAGTTTTCCTCACAGCAGTAATTAAAATGGCTCAGTTATCATGCTGAATGTTGTTAATCAAGAAGGATTAGACAAGTTGGCTTTCAAAATTCTGGCTTTTCCTATCAATTGAAATAACTTTAAAAATTAAAACTATACCATCCGTTTTCATTTGTTGTTGACTGTCCTCAATTTTCACAGACTTTGCTGAGAGTTGTAGTCATTAACATAGAGAACTAGGTTTATAAATGAATAGGACAGGAACAAAAAATACTTATTTAGTCTGACTGTAAATTTATGTCCCATCTGTATGATGGTAAAACTTTTCAAGCCTCATTTAACAAAGTATACCCTCCACAGTAGCTCTTACAAACTACTTCTAAAGCTGTTTCTACAGTAACAGTAATTTTTAGAGACAGCCACAATTACATTTTTGTTTGTTTGGTACATGATAAGCAGCGCAAGAGTAATTACTAAAACCAACAGTCATGATTCTTTGCATGTTTCTTTTCCTTTTTCTCCTTGAAAACCCCCATAGCATATGCTTAGAAATACAGCAAAAACTTGAGTACAATTCTTACCAGAAGGCATTGAAAAATCTAACCCAGTTTGCCATTTTACCACGCTTTACTTCTTTGAAAATTGCTCACTTTTGGTAATTGTTTTTCCAGTAGGATATGTGCTAAAAATACATAGACTATTACTCCAGGATTCCTTTCAAAGCCCTCCTACTTTACTTCAATACCATTCATTTTATTTATACTGTGTTTGTTGTTCTCAGCCATGATACACAGTATCCGTCAATATTAAATTTCATCTGCCCAGTTTGTCAGTTCATTTGCAATACCAATTCAATCCCCATCTTATTTCACCTATGTTAAACTCTATGCTCTTACATCATCTATCACCGTTTTTAAATCAAGACACCAAAACCGCTTTAATAGAATAACTGAGATTAGAAATACTTTTTGCATGAAAGTTTTATAATAGAAAATTAATATTTAAAAGTTAGAATTGCATTTCAAAATAGAATAAAACTGGTGTTATCTTCCATCATAAAAGGGTATTCTTTTGTATCATGACTAGGTATAATTATCTTAACTCCTGACAAACAGGCTGATACTGGTTTCACTTGTCCAGCGTAAAAGATTGCAGCTTATTTTTAAAAAAGTAATGTTTGTGCATCTCTAGTCTACATATGAGTGGATATTAAAATGACTGTTCTTCCCTTTGTACTTGGAAGGTGAAGTTTAAGGGACAAACATGGAGCAACGAGCCCTGTGAGCGGTGGATTTTTATGCTGCGGACGTAGTAAAGTGTATTCACTATCCTCGGCAGTGCAGCAAATGAAACACAGAATGAGACAGAGCTTTACATGGTGCAGCTTACTGGAAACAATCAGACCACTGGTGAGATTATGAATTACAAAAAAATTCCCAGTAATTCAGTGTGTAGGTGCAGACCTTGAGGGGCCTGACATGCAGAAAGAGACTAAAACCAGAAGAGCTAAATCACCCCAGCTGTACGCAACCCCTCTCCCAACAGATGCTGCTACTCCCAAAACAGTCATCTGAACAGATTAGGAGTGAACTCTTGAACCTTCGGTTTTCAGCCTGCCGCATTAGGATAAACCGAAATTGGAATTGGTTTACCTTAATATGCTGGCCTGAAAACAGTGGTGGTTCAGGAGCTGATTCGTGAGTGATCACACGCTCCTGTTTTGGGGACAGCAACATCCATCAGAGGGGCCAGAGGCAGTAACAGCTTCAGCTGATTTTAATCCCTGGCCACGTGTCTATCAGAGCCCTCATGTGGGAGAAAAATTATAAATGCATAGGTAATTCGATTTAATACTAGAAATATATGAATTACTATAATGGTTTTAATTAATGGCCTTTCAAATCCCAGAAGTTCTCAGTATCAAGCATTTAGAAAGAAAACAGAAAGAAATCCTATGGTAAGTAGTTACAAGATAACCTTCAAGAATAACAGGTCCTCTCAACCTATGACTCATTTCCATTTCATATTGCTTTAATAATGTTTATCCAGCCAGAGCTTAGTCAGATTCCTCTCTAAAAAACTTTTGATCATCCATCACCTCACCAACACAACATGAACACTCCTGGATTTTGGCACATATGTTTAGGATAACAGTGGTTTGGAGCTTTCTGGAAAAGAATATAAAATACAAACTATCATCTGTCTGACACATGGTAACTCTCCAGATCATCTTGGTCTAAACACAGCTTTGCAAAGATTCAAAAAGAAATGAAACTTTGTTGAGAAATTAGGGTGTAAAAAAAATGGTCTAAAAGCTCTGTAGGTAAGCAGAAATAAAATGTAAATTACAGAATAATTACCCCACTATCTCATTCAGGTAAAATAATTTTACCCTTTTAGCTTGTTATATTACATTAGACATAATGCAAGCAGGAATCCTTTCACTAAAGACATTTACTGTTTTGTATTTTACCACTCCTCTGTAAGTAGCTCTTTATTTTAGTTTCATTTTAGCTTTGGAAAGCATTAACCCTAATACTTTAATTGATTCAGCTAAGCTCAGGGAAGATATACAAAATTTTTGTAACGAGAGATAAATCTATAAGTCTTTAAATCTAAGAAAATGCTCTTGTGAAACAAATGCCAGGGCAAGGAATATACGCTATGCTTACACCCGCAGGCTGGGTAAAAGCATGTCTACAGCAGTGATTATTTTTCAAAGCAGAATGAGTTTAAGTAGTATCCTGAAAAAGAAAGGTCAGATTTTGTACAAAGACTTTCGTTTGTCTAAACAATGAAATCCTTGCATGGCTGATACTATCTCCAAGCTTATTCACGGCAGTTAACAGGTGTGAACAGACTACCAGAGCATATGTTTCCTGTTGTGTTGCCTTTTGTTCCATTCTTATTTCTTGTTCAGTTCTATAGACCGTGACTCTTAAAGGCATTTATTCGTTTTTAACTAATTTTGTACAACTAAATTTAATTTAAAAATAATAGATAAAAGCCTGCATGGTTTTATCCACCATGTTCATGTTAATTTATAGTAAAGACTATTCCTGCTGGTGTTCCAGAAATACACTAGTACCGGCTATGCTCTTAAACAAAGTAGCTAAAAATACCTTCAAATAGCATTTTTCCTCAAAAAAGTATGCATCCACACTTTTCCATCTATTTTCATTCAACCAATCCAGCAGCTTTAGATCACATCAGTAAAAGTGAGTAATGAAATGCAATCTGATTAGCGCAATATGCTCAAGCGATTCACGATGAACACAGACCTCTTGCATGCCCTAGTTTCCTAGAAGAGACCAAGCTATTATGTTTTATTTTATTAAAAAGAGTCAAGTTTTCAGAACACTGAAAAAAATTTTTAGCTATTCAACGCTGTTTTTAAAAACAGAATAAAATCATGTGAACATTTGGATTAATTACAATTAGGTTTTAAACAGTGGGCTTTGCATTGCTCCTGAGCTTTAAGCTTCAACATCAAGGCGTGTTGTAGAGCAAGTCACAATAAGATTATCAAAGTATATTTGAACTTTCACCAAGAACATGTGAACATATGTTTGAACTTGAATTCTGGATAAACTACTTTCTAGATAAACTGCATAACTAATCCTTGTTTGATGCGGAAAAGTTTATCGATCAGTTTTGATTTAGTGTGTCTCAAAATTCTAGGGTTCTGGTAAAGATATTTTGTGCTCAGGTTTTATGATTTAAGTGCAATTATTCCTACTTTCACCAGGAGAGGCTGGAATCAGATTCCAGGCAGCAGTATGGCTCAGATCCTACTGCCAATGCTCACAAGAGAAGTTCCACTGAAAGAACTGCTCATGATCATGAAGACAGTATCATTTAGCTCTGTATTTTCTTAACTGTTGTGGGAGACCCATATACAGTGAATTTCTGTGGGTTTGTAAGTGACAAGAATCCATTTATGTTGATTCTAATGGCCTTGTTATTACTTGGGGCAGAGGATGGAGTCGAAACGCTATTCTCTGAAAAATCATTTCCACGTATCAGTCACTTCAGGAACTTCATCTCAGACAGTTCAAGGCATCATAAAACTTCTTCAGATGCAAATACCAAAGTCTTTCCAATGATGAGTATTTTCCTTCTATTGCTTTATTACGTATGTCTTCCAGACTCCAACTCCGTTCCATATTATTCTACCTGAATCTTATTTGATTTGAAGGAAATCCTTAGAGACCTTAGGACAGGAAAGACTGAGAAGCACCATTTGAGACGGCACTTTCACAGTCTTGAAGTTAACAACCTTCACAAGGGTGACACGAACAAAAGTCATTCCATGAAGTGAAAGAAACTTTTCAACAATATAATAAATGAATCGGGAGGAAGTAAATAATTCACCATATGTATTACCAAATCATCTTATGAATTCTGGAAAATGTATCGTATAAAATATACAGTGCTTTTCTTCTGTCCAGATTCATCACAAGATCTACCAGTAAACACAATGCAGACAAATTTCACTTTTAAATCAGCCTTTGACTTTTAAATTGAATCATACATGCAAATTTAATCTTAATTGTGCAAACATCATCAGAAGTAAATAACAATCAGAAGGTCTAAATGTGACAAATCTTGATTATCAGAGGATTACAACTATTTTAATGATGTAGACAGGAACATTTTCTAAATAACACCTATGCAAGCATCTATAATGGGGGTGCTTGGTAAAAGAAAACCATAGGAAAGTTCACAATAATTTTATAGTTGCATTGATTTTTTTTTTTAATATTGGAAGGTTTTTTTTTTTTAATACAGAATAATGCTCATTGATTTTAATTGCATGTGTAAAAAACACTACTACGGTGTATTTAGATTCACTCAGGTAACATTTTATGGAGTACAAAACCAGCCAGTTTGCTCACAGCTAGCAGTTTATGTGCATGTGTGCATATATATATATATATATGTGTGTGTGTGTGCATATATATATACATACACACATAACACACACACACACATATATATATATTTAATTCTTTAACAAAGCATTTTGTAGTTCTTCAGTAGTTCTTCAGTTCTTCAGGTATATAAAATAGGGAAACAATATCTTGGCAGAGAATGAAGCATGGGAGATGTTCTGCTGATTCCAACAGCAAAGTGCAGAATAGAAAATAGAAGATAGAAAAAGCAGCAGCCTTCTATGACTGTAATTCAGTTTAAAAAAAATCACTTTCTCCACACTAATAGCCCTTTTTAAATGCAAAGGATCGTATCAGTGTGATGTCATGCTGCAGAAAGAACAAGGGCAAGACAGCACTGTCAAAGTTTCAAAAGGTAATTTCAAATAGTGCAAAAAGAGTTGCCATTTTTTTTCAAATATTTAGAAATTTGGCTTCAGTCATGCTTATTCAAACATGAATTAAAATAAACTTTGTCAAATTAGTTAGAACTAGGAATTTTAGCTGCAAACCACATCTGTGACTTTTTGTCCCAACTGCATTAATATTCTGGATAAAATCATCAACTGTTGTTTCACTTCTACTAACGCTAAGTATAACATAAGCTTCTTACCTTTGGCTTCCTATGCTTCTATGCTCTAAAAAATGAGGTAATCATCCATTTAGGTTTTCAAGCATCTTTGTAAAATTATTGTATCAAAATTATTTTAGGTATTAATTGCTATCTTTTGAATTATTTTAAACATACATTGAAATAATTTCAAAATAAGTATATTTATGGGGTATTTAAACATAGACTAAAGGCATATTAATATAGCACATGAACATCAGTTCTTTAATATTTTGCTAGCTTTATTCAATAAATAGATGACCACACAACTAAGTTGTATAATGAATATAATATGAATATTGTATAACAAATATAAAATGAATATAAAATAATTTTCTTTGGGGAGAAAAAAAGAAGGAAAATTCATTCTTTGTTAGATGGTAATAAATTGTCTAAATGTAAGAATTTAGTTAAACTTCTATTGTGTATGTTAGTACATACACAACTTTTAATCAAGTATATCCGTTTTTATTTATCTCATCCATTTCCCTGACAAAACCTTTAAATATTAAATGGAGACGAAACCCTGTTGTTAACCAAGCAACTAATTATTTATTTGTCATAATTGTGTTTGTACTCTGCTTCATTCTTCCCCTATCATCTTGTCTCAAGCTAGGTTACCATGAAGAAAATTCAATTTTTTAGGTTGACAAAATTTAACGAATATTTGAGCTAAACTATCAACTAACCATGACCTATTATTACACAGACACAGATGTTGTCCATGGATTTCACAGGTCTTTGCTGCCTCAGTAGTAACTCAGTACTCCAGCACGGAACCCGGGAGGAGCACATGGTAGTTTCACCCCGTCCTTCCTCACATCCCCAGCCCTGCTCCTGCCGCGCTCCACGGCTCTGCCCGTGCCCTGCAGTTCTGCATCCCGCTCTCCCCAGCTCCCGGCAGCATCCAGTGTCACCTTCTCCAAGCCTTCCTGTTTCTCTCTTTCCCACGCTGCCTTCAGCTAGCAGACAGGGGCTAAGGTCAGAGAGGAGAAACGAGCCTCCCTAACCCTTGGACAAACTGCAAACACCAGGTAGTCATGAGCAGACATTGCAGCTGAATGGGTACTTTGCAGCAGCTGAAATAGCCTAAAGATACAGGTGGGCCACAGGTAGAAGCCAGTGTATAAATACTCAGTGTATAAATACCAGTGTATAAATACTCAGTAGGAGGGACTAGAGAACCAGGGGCCTTAGTCATATCCACCGAACCTGAAATACAGTAAACTCTTCAGCAGCATTAAAAACAGGTTACCCAGGACGGCTGTCAAGTCTTCACCCTTGCAGCTGTTCCAAACCTGACTGGATACAATCCTGAGCAACCTGCTCTAGTTGACCTTGCTTTCAGCAGGGCCTTGGAATAGATGATCTCTAGAGGTCCATTCCAACTTCAGCTATTCTGTGATTTTGTGCAATTTCTACAGATAGAAAAATCCAGTAATTTTGTAATCAAAACACATATTTAATGACCATATGTTAACTGAGGTTTTTATAAGGCTTATAATGGACAGTTTTTTAACAAGGAAAATACATTTCCTCTACACATGTACCTCTGCCAAATTTCAGGCTCCTATTCCTAAAAATCGAAGTGAAAGAATGTGTCAGCTACGTGCCTTTTTTATCCCCCTCTCTATGCAATGGATAGAGGATATGCAAAGTAAAAGAACACTTCAAAAACTTTTCAGTGTGGATCCATCAAATATACACTATTCTGTGTGCATGGAAAAGGAAGTTTCATTGTAAAGCTGTAATTAGGTTACTGATCATACCATCCTCAAAAATAAACTGATGGGCCACTGTTATTGAGATACACGTACTTTGATGGTTGGCATGAAAAATAACTAAACAGCTTTAAGATTTGCCAAGTATCCAAAGGAAAACTAAGTACATAAAAATACTAGCTAAAAGCTTGAAGAAAACCACATTCTGAAGCACTCCAGCTGTGCCAAGAAAATCCTTTGTCCACGGATACTGATATCCATTACGTAGTTTGGGGAGGTATTTAACTGTAAGAGTTCAGTGGGATAACTACGGGATCCTATTCTCAGGATAAACTTCAGGATATTTGAACTTCATACATTGGCACATATTTGGTTTAGGTCTTTTAAGAGCTAAATTGAGTGGTAGTGAAAATATGCTCGCATTAATGCATTAGTTCAGGCAGGCTCATTAACTCTTCAAAAATAATAATAAAAAAGCAGTTTTAAGAATGCTTTTATCCAGTATCAACAAGTCATTCTAAAGAGGAAATACAGGTGTCTAAAAATTCAGTCAGGGCTGTTCGTGTTGTGTAGCTTGTCTTATTACAGTTTTTCTAATCAGTTCTGATATATATAAGACCAAAATACAGGCAACAGATGTTTCTAAGGTCACTTATGTTCAGAGTCAAGAAAACCACGAACAAGTAAAAGGAGCATCTAACAGTCTTAACTCATGATAACTCCCCTCTCTCCTTGTGACTGAAAAAAAGCAGTCCTTCTTAGTAACTTTTTTGCTGAAATTGTAGTCATTAATAGTCCATTAAAGCAAAACTGGATGTTTACTGTTAGTATATTGCATGTTTCCCTGCAATTGCAGGCAGCGTATTCTCTTGTTAGAACTACCTATCAGTTCTCTGGCTTTCATCAAGGAGCAGAACTGAGCTCTAAATTAAATACTCAGGACTTGACCATATCCTCAGTAATGATTTTAAGGAACTCCAAAATTCTCACACTTGTCCTTTACTTTCAGAGATTAAAACTTAAGGTCTATTGGATCTATTTAACAGTTTAAAGCATTTAAATCTCCTAGTGTGGATGAATCAATATTTTCAAACACACATAATTCTACCATTTCCCTGATATTAAACACTTAAGTCAAATATAAAGAACACTTTCTTGTCTAAAAATAATGAACATTTAAACTAAAATATATAATTGTCTTAATTGCTCTCAAGATTCCAACATTCAGAAGAGATGCAAATTTGCCTTCTGTTCATTTTACTGCTATTTACACTTCTTCATGCAACTTCACTGAAACTGAAAAAAGCCCTCAATAAATGATCTTCTCCAGCTTTTTTTTTTTTTTTTCATATTTACTAATTAAGGTATCCACTAATTAAGGGCCAACTCCCACGATGATAAATACCAAACTGGATCTGAAATGAAGAAATCACAAAGATACCATGTAGCCACCACTGCATAGGCAGATGGGTTAATATATTTCTTCGTAAAAAGCAAAGCACGCAGACAAGGAATGAGCTAAGTCTTAATAGGGAGTGTAAAACTGACTCCAGCAGGAGCTTGGAATTTCTAGAAGTCTCTATGTTTATCACAGTCCACAGTCAGCCACATTCCTAGTATTTATTTTAGTTGTGCAAAAAAACCCCAAATGAATCAATTGCCATACCCTGGAAAAACCTGCCTTCTCCTCGCAACTGTCCTCAGGGCTGGCTAACACCCTTTCCCATCTCAATGCTGTAGTAAGGTCTTGTTAGTAGAGGCAGGTGGTGGCCCAATTTGCCTTGCATGGAGGTCTTCAGAGAAACCGATTATGACAACTATCTTGCAGTGTGAAACACAAAGGAGATTTGATGTGGCTAGATCTTTACACTGAACATATATAAAAATGTATTTAAAACTTTTTCACTCAAAATTTTTGTGCATATTTCTGTTTAAAAAAACCTGTGCTTATTACATTCACCACTACAACAGAATAAAGTTATTCGTGGGCACATTTGTGGAGTAGAACAAGCTCCATTACCTCCCCCAATAAAACAACAAAGCCAACCTATATCCTTCCTTTCAAAATAACTTCCATTACCTTTTCTGTTTGTTCTATTTTCTAGGAAAACACAGGCTCTAAATTTCAAGAATAAACTGTTGAGTGTTTCATTTGCAAGAAACGATGTTGCCACCTTCATGTTCATAGCTGTTCTGTTGCATTTTCTTTACCAAAAGCAGCCCGCAGGCATTAGAACTCATCTTAACATCCAGTCAGTGACTGGCCAAAGCAGGAGTTCAGCAGCTGCAGAAGCATCAATGTTGTTTATCGTGGTGTTCAGGACTAGCTCTACCCTTTTGAAACCGTGTTTCCCCTTCACATACATTAGGGGCTAATTTCTACCCCCAGCTGGCTGGCCATTCCTACAAAGCACAAGCGCCACCTCAGCCACAAGCATGCAGCAGGTCCAAATGGATTCAGCTTCTGGCCTGGCTTTCTTTTGGAAATTCTTACAAATGGTGAGTTGAGAACCAGAATATTTTAAAAAAAGGGGCTGTTTAAATGTAAAAAGCAAGGCTACAATAAAACAAGAGGGGAAAAAAAGTGTTAGCATAAAAAGCCTATACCATCATACCTAAAATTCAGACAAACTGGTTTATCTGAAACACCTCTGCAACACAAGAACGCAGACCAAACTGCTCCCTCTCTCAAAACACATTCGGATGGGATCTCATTTTTGGCTACCCTGAAGTTCTTTGTTCCAGTTTCCTGCCTAGATTTCCCCTTTTCGAGTGCCAAGCCAAGAAATTAATCTAAGGATCAGGATTAAACTTTGAAAGCAGATGTTACCCATACAGTCTGTTACATACTGGTAAACAGGATGATTGTGTGTTTTCCTGACTCTACGGAGTTAAATCCTAATAGAATTAACCCTAAGTAAACACAGAACAAAGAGAGCAAATTCAAAACAAAGAAAAAGCATTAATATTCATAAGTATTGCAGGTAACTTTCCCATCTATGAATTCCATAGTAAATGCTATGGAATAATTTTGCTATGAATTCCATAGCAAAAAAATTAAAAAAGGCTTTAATATAAGGTTATACAATTAGAATACTAGCTAAATTTCTTACAGTAACTCTTATATGTTCATGCTGCAGGAGACATTAATAATTTATTACAATAAAAATATTTATTACATTAATTAAGCAGCAGAACTAGAAAACAGAAAATCTGAAAATTTAGGCTTTTCAGAATTTATGAAATATCATGCACTAAATTTTATCCTCCTACTAACTGACCCCTCAATATTCCTGTCTCTAGCCCCGCTCCATTTTACCTTCTGTTCTCTACTAACAGAAATTAAAACACAAGACACTGCACTATCTGTGCATAGCGGTAAGATGCATAAATTCAGGCTGGGAATTTCCCATTTGAAGCTTTGCTCCTAGGGGCTTAATCATTCTTCTTGCAGCTGCATCTCTGAAACTTTAAAAAAAATATTCCAGCCATTGTACAATTTACTGGAATGGGAGAGAAGAAGGTTCCCGGGCTGCTATATTCTGCTGCAGAAGAAAGCTTCTGGTGGGACAGGGAGATGGCTCCTTTTCAGACCCAGAGCAGCCTGCACTTGAAAAGACTGCACTGGAAAGTGAGAGAAGGCAGAAAGAATCCACCAGACACCACCTTAGTGAGCAAAGAGGTAGGTTCATTTTCTACTTAATTTGGCTCAGTTTTCAGTTTTTTAGTAATCTCTAATGAAACTATTAATCATACAAATTTATTATTTTCTCTTCAGTTCAGACTAGAAGCCCCAAATATCTTCTATTACATGCTGTAAAATAAACTAACAAAACAAAAAAATGAGAAGCAACTTTATCTTGAGATTTCAGGACTTAGGCTGATTCTGGTAATATTCCAAAATATATTTGCTCATCTACTCAAGTCAAAATGAAAGGAAAAAAATAAATAATACTTCAAATTATTTTATTAGAAAGCATTCATTGACCTGGCTCTGAAAATACCAGGAAGAGCTCAACAGAGCAGCTAGTTTGTAAATCCAAGGAGAAGGCACATCCCCATCCAGCAGACAGCAATGAGCAGCTCGGGATGGACGGGGGCACTCAGCCCTCTGGGGAACACAACACAACCTGAGGACATTTGCACTGCTCAGCTTATGTCACTCTCAAGTGGTTCTGCGTTTGCTCATCCATTCCTCCTTACCTTCCTGCCTGTACCAGGTGTTTTGGCCACCTCTTTTACAGCAGCACAAGCATTCCTGTGGCTGTAAATCGAATCAGATAAGCTCAGTGATCAGCTTGCAAACTAATCCTCTTAACTCTCTTTTTTTCTCAAAAAAGGGATTCATTTTCTGAGGGATGAGTGAGCTGATGAGACCTATTGCAAAGCTGCACAGATGCTACTGCTAATGCAAAAAAGGACACAAACCCACCTTTATGGCATCTAAATTAACGTCAGAGGACCACCAAACCACACTACTTAGCCATTTGGAATGGCGGAGGGAGAAGGGAAGATACATCAGTCTTCATTCTGTATCTTTCTTGAAAATATAAATGAAAGTCAATGTTGAAGAAAGCTCTTGCAATAGAACAGTACTGAAGGGAGTCTTCTGATCTGTGGGCATATTGTAGCAACAGTCTAGGAATACGACATTAAAGCAAAACATACTGGGGTGTGATTCTGTAGAGCAGATGGAAAATTAGGTTTTCAGAACTGCAGAAAAAAGAAAGTGTTGTGCATGCTCGATATTGCACTTAAGCTGATTTGCAGGGAACTGAGATTATTTGAGATGACTGCAAGAACTGGCAGAGCATCTTCAACAGCTTTGTGATACTCTGATATCATCAAACACCCTTTAGGAATTCTGTACAATAGAACAGTTTTTGTAAAAAGTGTTGAATGTATTTTTTTTTTTTTTAAAAAAGGACTACTGCTAAAAATATAGGAAGATGGAATTATAGTGTCTTCCTTAACAATTAAAATCCACATTGCATTTGAGAGAAGAGGAAATAATTAATTATTTGGATATTTTTACAGAAGACCCTATCCGATTTGTTTTGCACATAACTGAATAAACAACGATAACCGCAAACCTGTCAGAGCCGCCCGCTTCCCTTGGAGCGCGCGCAAGGAAAGGGATCGCCATGGCAACCAGGCACAAAACCCGGCGGAACCCGTGAGGGAGGCCCCGCCCTCCCGCGCAGCAGCGCGGGGAGCTGCAGGGCCCGGGCCCTGCCCGAGGCCTTCCGGGCGCGGGAGGACAGCGCACTCCTCCGAGTCCTGCCATAAAGCTCAATAGGACCCGATCTGAACGGATAAATAAATGAAAACACACAACACTAACTACTAACCACTACACTAACTACTGTTTAACTGCAAGCACTTGCCGAAAGCTCCTGTTCTTCATATATTTGTTTCTACTTATACTGTTTTTCAAGAATTATATATTTCAGTGCTGTCTTTTTTTTTTTTTTTTTTAATGAGTGCTTGGTACTTTAAAAAGATTACCAAAGTAATGTATTCTGGAAGTGTTCAGAAAATTGCTACCACTAGTGCAAGAGAACTCTTCCTGCTTTCAGCTGCTATAGCCATTTATAAAAACATAGCACTCCCAGAATAAAATAACATTAAAAAACCCTAAAAGATCATTTTAATGAAAATCATTTACATTTTTAATAAGATAATATTTCTGCATTCAGATTTTCAGCTTCCTGCAAGTATTTTTCAGTAACATATAAAAGCATTTGAGACTTCCAAAATTAATTTGTTATAAACTGAAGAACTGTAAACTGATATGTGATTATGAAATAAAATTTGACTTCCTTTTCCTTGCTTTTTGCTTTATGTTCTCCTAGTACTCATTATATCCTGGATAGCATCAAATTTGACTCATATATCCTGACTTCATTTACATTTCACTATTTCAACGAAGTATCCCAAAGCTGCAACCTTCCCTGCCTTGGTAGACAATCAAAATAATCCTGAGGGTCTGCGATCTTATAGCACAGTTCTGAATCACCTCCTCCTTCAGTTTTCATTCTTTAACTTAGCTTCTTTTATATATATTCAAATATATTCTGCTTCCTAAATTGCTTTCTCTTCTCAGTCCTTTCCAAACTTCTCTTCCCTGGGTGAATTCTCCTGTGGTTCCCCCCTCCTTTCCTTCCCTATGCCAAACAAAGCATTTTCAGCATGTGGCTTTGTATTCCACATCAAATCTGTTTCGTGTTTATTATCCCTGCCTTTTACTCTCACTCATCAACCCTCACCCATAAGTACCTGAATATTCCTTCCAATATTGTCTTTTTATGCTTGGGAAGAGCTTCCGGTTAGAAGTCATGAAGTTAATATTTTAATCTTTACTAAAAAGCTGCTCTACCACAACAGTCCCTGCTTGACGTGTCATTTGGTGGCATTTGCCATTACTAAGTTATGCACAAACACGCGCCTCAAAAATAATCTTATCTGCTCTTATTGTCTGCTGTTCTCCATGCTCCATCGCCTGTTCTTCAACAAAAACCTAAACTAAGAATTCACGGATGCACATTCTGTCATGCCCAACTTTGGCACGGCCTGCTCTGCTGTGGATTTCACTCGTAAGGACGACGCAAAGTGCGAGTTATTCTCTTCAAAATGGTCAAGTAATGGTGCTCTGGCATTACGGCCCTTCTGTTACTGTGTCAACAAATCCCAAAACATCTTTTTTTTTCTACTTATCTTATTGCTCCTTAGATTTAGTCTTAAGTGAGGTTTGAATGGATAAGCACTACTAGAGGCTTAATCCAAAACAGAACTCTTCTAATGAGTTCAATGGACGCTGCATTAAACAGTATGTCTAATTGCAGAATATCAATTACTATGCTTAAAAACAAAATTCAGCAACAAAACCTGCAGCCACTGCCCTAAGAGATTAAGTTCAAATTAAGTGATTGTTAATTCATTTAGAACTAAAATGATTTTTGAGTACTTGTGCTAAAAGCACACATGCTAGCATGCTAGATCTTCATGATATCATATATTCCCAGCGAAGTAACTCATATAACCCTTGCAACAACTTATATAACCAGATCAACGGGGAGGCGGCATTACAGCAAAGATTATTGTCGCCAAAAATAAAAACAGCTCATATCCCAGGATAGCCTTGCCTCAAGCAGATAAATATGCACTTTTCTGATTCTTCTGTTAAACATACTAAAAAGGCATTCAGCAAAAGAATGAATAATGAAAGAAATTACATTAATGAAAGAAAAAACAGCTAAAGAATGGTGCAAAATTGAATGAGAATATTGAATGATCGTATTATGGACCTCCTGACACACAGAGATATATAATCTGAAACATACATATATTTTTTATACACACATGTATTTGTACATACAAAAAAAAAAAAAAAGGATTACTTTTTCTATTACAACATCTGCCAGTTATGGGAGATAGAAAAATCATTCACAATCACTACTTAAATATAGTATCGATGAGGTCAAGCGAAAAACTGAAATCAGTTCATGATTAACTCATACTTTACAGCTGAGCATTTATGGAAATCTTTCATTAATAAATAGTGTTGAAACATACACAAAAGAAACACAAAAGCACTACAGTCTTCCCTGCATGCTAAAGATTGGCATCAATAAAGAAACAACTTGTTAGTAATAACCTTTTACGACGGTTGAAATGAAGTTCAAATCTTATATTCATTTAAATGTCTTAGAAAATTCTCAAATAATTTAGAAATTCTAAATTTTATAATTTAGATCTTAGAATAGCTTATTTTTCAAAAACAAATGCATCATTTTTCATGCAGACACATTTCTGTTTAATTTGAACATAATTTTTTAAAAAAAGAGTCTAAATGACTACTATCTATGTGTTATAGTAGAGACCTACCAGAGAAGGTTTTCAGTACCCAGTTAAAGAGCATCTGCTATGCAAGGATTTGAAATCCAAACACATGAAGACTCTACTGGAAACAGGAATGGAAAACCACAGCCACCCTGACGCAGAGCCAAGTAAAGCAATAAATCAGGCTTAGGTCAAACCACACTCCAGAGAGTTTTAATTCATACCATAAACAGAAACAAAATTTAACAGATTTTGATTATGGCAAATGCTTTCATCTTTGAAAAAAATATATATCTATATAACTAAAAATATTTAATAAAATATTAATGATCATACTAAATGGCTGTAGGCATAAAAGCCACTCTGGCTTGCCTTTATAAAGGAAACTATATATTCTCATTGAAATCTTGCTAAAACCTCTGGTATAAAGAATTTTCAACAATTACTTTTAATAATTCAATGAAAACTCTAGAAAAATAAATCTTCTTCTGGCAGACAGTAGCTACAATGGAAAACATGAGCCCGTGCTATTTTTTCTTCCAAACTATAATTCTCACTACCTTCAAAACACAAAAGTACAGTTTGATAATAACAGAGCAGACTATTTTCTGATGTTATAAAAAGAAATAATTCAGGAACAAGTCAAATGTAACTTGGACAAGAGTTCTACTGAAAACATTGCTCTATATTTTTTAGGGTCTTCGGGATAACTTTTTCATAAATTAAATTCATCTTTCTGAAAAATTGTTCTGTGGTATCTGAAAGTCAACCATTATCAAAAACACAGATGTTTTACTGAAAATCTCTTTAAGTTTTCTGTTGGCAGTGACTTTCTGCCCAAGTAATCATTAATCCATATTGTGGTCAGGAAGATAGAAGAGCAGACATGCAAGAATGGTTAAGTCAGTCTATCTGTTCTAAAACGGCAACAACCTGCACAGGTCTGTGACAGTGCATAAAATACAATGTTAAGGAAAATGGAAGTAATACGTATAATTGATCTTTAGCAGTTATCTCCAGCAAGGTTGACAATATCTATTAAAAAACAAATCAATACTGCAATTGTAAGTAATGTAGGAAAATATGTTTTTAATATCAAAACGACTCTGATGAGTTTCCTAAATTCAATCTTAGCAGTTTTCGCTACATCATTTGTTTTGTTTCTGCAATGAATTTTGTTTATAGGAAAAAAATCATAACGCATTGGAAATAACACTTCCTTACTCACAAACATTGCATTGCAAACCACAGAAGAATGCTGTCTTTTGCACAACAACAATAAAATCATAAATGAGCAGTACATATTTGTAGTTAAAAGGTCCATATGAGACTTCTGTTTTAACTGTTAATAAAGGTCTGGCTTTAATCTCAAGATGACATCTCAAACAAAAGTCCTAGTAAATGCATCACAGTAGTAGCTTACCACAAAGCTCAGCTGTACAACCCCACTGAGATTTTCTTCTATTAGCTGTTGACAAATAAAATTTAAAAGCCTGAGGATTTTGCATAGAGATAACAATCTCGGTATTAAAATGGCAGATCATCAGTAAACAGTGGCAGTCTTCATTTTATTGACATTGCTCCAGACTTCCTCCCATATAACTAACCACATGAAATTACAAGCAAAATATAACAAGGCAATTTAGTGCCTTAGTATCCTAAGTGCAACTGCAGAAAGAGAGCACTGCAAGGAAAGAAAGGAAATATCTTAGAATGACAAATAATGAGTTGGGAAGGGCATTTACTTATGCAAGACCAGTCAATAATGTCCTGTTTTCATTTGCTTCACACTGTTTTACAATATGACAATGAACATAAATTATCAATGAGAAAAAAACATGAATATAGTAGAAAGCACCTCCTTAAACAGTACTCAACTTGCATACACACTGGATATCATCTCTTTTTCAGTAATGCAGGTATAGCATGGTAAGTGTCCTGTTATAGAACCCAATCACTCTATACAGACACTAACAATTTACCAGTAAGTGGAAAAAGATTTCTGCGAGGTTTGGACACACATTCTGGCATAAGTTTTATGCTTTCCTCAAGAGCTTATAAAGAAAATCAAAGACCTGACTTTTCTGCAGTACACCTGCGAAAAAGTGTGGGATTTTATAGCAGTTAAGTGGAGATCTACTAAAATGGGAGGCAATATGCCTAAAAGAGGACAAGTAGGTAGGCTTAACGCCATTCAAACCCTTAGCGGAGAGCTATTAGATTCACAGAAATGCTAGACACAAACTCAAGAATAAACAAATTCAGTAGAAATCTCTCTTTAAAAAAGTTACTTATGTAAAATTACTCTGCTCATAATGAACAAGATGCTGTGTTTAACTGATGCTCAAGTGTAGAAACTATAACAGCTCCAGCAGAAACCAAAAGTATCTGAAAAACCTACTCAAAACTCAAAGCTGTTCTAATCTGCTCACATCCTTGCAGTTTTGAAGTACAGATTCCTGCATTTGAATATTTTCCTGGCAAGCAACAAATAGTAGGTAAATAAAATAAAATAAAATAAAATATAAAATACCTGCAAAACAAAAACACACCTGTAAACAGTGTTTAAGCAGGGCAAAGAAAATGGGCAAAGCTGCGCTCTCAGAGTTTCCACTGAATTTCTTCCAAGACAACACTGCACTTTTAAATAAGGAAGAGTAAAGTGGTCTAGAAGATTTCCTTGGTATGTGTCAGAAGATGTTCTCCCTATGCAAACATATTTCACTTCACTGACCAGGAAAGAAATTGCCAAAGTGGGGAAACCAACCATTTTATTGGTGAGAAGAATGTGATGTGTGTTCACAAGACACCGAAGTAGAGAAGAGACTCAGAGGGTGGCATGTCTTTTCTCAGCCTGTTCATTATGCCTACCTGTTAGATGTCTGGCATTACTCTGAACAGAAACAAATTCATTTAGAAAAATTTAGGGCTACCATTCCAAAATGCAAAGCCAAGAACAATCTCTCACCCTTTCCTCTCTCTCCCCCAAAATCCAATTGAATAAAAAATAAGTAATGTTTGAAAAATTTTCAGCTATTTGTACATATATTCAGAGGAATTTCTATAGATATTCTATTGCATAAAATTAGGCAACGCACATCTATAGGATTTTATAGGACATGGTAAAAGGTTAATTTGTCAGAAAGAATCATGATATACAAGTAAAGCTTGAATGTGGAAGCATTTAAATTGTAGATGCTTATTGTTTTTATAAACCTTAAGAATGTTGTGACTTATTTTGTCCTTTAGTTTAACAGTCCTGAACCACATCCCTGACCACATGCCTGTGACCTGCACTTCAGAAGCAATATTGACACCAAAATTCAAAAGAATTTATATTTTTATTACAGAAAAATCTAACTTATCTAGATAAGAATTATTACATGTCCCAAAGGAACTCCTGCTAGTTGTAATATGCAGAAGTTTTAAATTACACCTAGACTATTTTTGGTACTGGAGACCTTGTGATTAGGACAGATTACACAGATTACATCTCCCTCTAATGATTCTTCAGCTTCAGAATACTGATGAACAACCTGACAAGCGTTCGGAAAAAATGAAGTGTTATGATTTCACTGTGACAATTAAGCTTAACGTTGTTCAGATTCTTATGTCTCCAGTAAAGACAAGACCTGGGAATTAGTATTTAGGAAACAGAGATCATTACAGCGTGACATTTCTTGAGAAATTCAGAAACCGACAGCAGTCGTGTGGTGGATGATTTGACGTTCTGGATAAAGGACACTCAGGCCAAAGGCATTCTTCATCTTAAGGACGTCACCCAACTTTTAAAATGTTAGGGATACACAAGACACTTAAAGCCAGCATAGCCCCTCTGTATTTTGATAATGGGAAGATTTGTTCATGCTCTTTTTCATAGAGCAGGGCTGAGACACAGACAGGAACCAGTGCGTCCCATCCTTTTGGCTTTAGAGGCACAGCAATGACAACAGATTGTGTAGTCCTATTCTTTCTGAATGTCTGGATTCTTCTCATGACTTGACATGAATAAAGATTCAAATCCCCTGAATGGTGCTTCTTAAAAGGTATAAAGATTTGGATATACAAAGAATATCTACATGGATTGTTTGAATAAATAATAAAAGAAAAGGATTTTAATATGGTGAAAGCCCTAAACAAAGGGCCCTAAAGCAGCCCTAAAGCTGCAAGTTCCTCTGAAAATGAGCCAACAGATTTCTAAGAAGGAAGTGTTCCTAGCAACTCTCTTTAAAAGGATTCTCTCTTGAAAGTCTGAAGGTATCAGACAGGAAAAGAAGCACTCTAAAGACATCTGGACGGGGCAAAATCAGATCAGGCTGGATAATGAAAAAGGTGTTCTAACCAAAATAAACACTAGGCAATAAACCTACAGTAATTCAAAAATACTACAAAAATATTTATTACTAAAAAGCTTCCAACTATTTCTCTTCTGTTTGTGATTGGCTCTGGACTCTATTAAAACAAGTGGGTAGAGTTAACATGAGAGCAGAGAGAGATTTTATATAGTACACTTTCGTACCATCACCCATTTGAGCTACTAGAGTAACAAGGAACACTTAAACATTCCTTTAACAAGAATAAAAATAAAAACTAGCAAAGACAAGATTGCACATATCATTAGGCACTGTCTTGTAATCTAAGGAGTCTCCTAATAGCTGGAAGGTAAATATTAGATTCTACTTACAGTTACACATCTGATTGAAGGAGACTAGATTTACTCTGACAAGCTAAGGCAGAGCATCTTTGAGCTGCATGCTAGCTAGGGGCAGGGGAGAAGGGCGGCAAACAGAACTGTGAGCAAAGAAGTTGCTTCCAATCATCTCTTTTTTTTCAAGGAAATAAGAATTTTTCTACTTTCTCTGCATTTAGGCAGAATTACACCAAAGACTACTAGAACAGATCATTAATTATTCCTCCTAACTACATCTTAAAAAGATACTGAAAACTGACACGTCAAGTGAAAAAAAGTAACAATAATCGTTCACTTTTCAGAAGAAATACTGGATATATGACATTCACAGAATCATAGAATCGTTAAGGTTGGAAGGGACCTCTAGAGATCATCTAGTCCAACCCCCCTGCACACGCAGGGTCACCTAGAGCACGTGGCACAGGACTGCGTCCAAGCGGGTTTTGATGAACTCCAGAGAAGGAGACTCCACAACCTCTCTGGGCAGCCTGTTCCAGTGCTCTGTCACCCTTAACTGTTAAGAAATTTTTCCTTAAGTTCCTGTGGCACTTTTGGTGTTTCAGTTTGTGGCCATTTCCTCTAGTTCTGTCGGCGGTCACCAGTGAAAAGAGGCCAGCACCATCCTCCTCACTGCCTCCCTTGAGGCACTTATAGACACTGATTAGATCCCCTCTCAGCCCTCTCTTCTCCAGGCTGAACAGGCCCAGCTCCCTCAGCCTCTCCTCATAGGGCAGATGTTCCAGGCCCCTGATCATCCTCGTGGCCCTGTGCTGGACTCTCTCCAGCAGCTCCACATCCCTCTTGTACTGTGGAGCCCAGAACTGGACACAATACTCCAGATGTGGCCTCAGCAGGGCTGAGTAGAGGGGCAGGATCACCTCCCTCGACCTGCTGGAGACGCTCTTCAGAAACAACTGAAGGGTTATCACATGTGATATTTATCACAGTAAGAACCAGAACAAATCTGCCTTGTCTAGTTCTGCAGTCCTATGAAGATGCCTACAAATATTAGTCATGTAGACAAGCACACAAATCAAGGCAAAAATCACCACAAACCAGACCGCAGAATAAGCATGTTCAGCTACATATGTGCCTGGCCTGTTCCGTCTTCAGCACTGAGGTGCTCAAGCAATCTTTAATAAAGAGAAGCTATAAACACAAAGGCCACAGCTTTACTACTTAACTATTAATGACCATCAAGGTCAATCAACAAGAAACATGCTATTTATTCTCAGCTCCTAAACCAAGATGGCACATTCAGACTGGTGACTGGATATGATCCCTGCAATGTGCAGAGGGCCAAGACAGGCCTGCAAATTGTTTGGGTCAGTCCAAGCTGGGACTGAACACATGGGGGCAGAAAGACAACCAGGTGAGTGGCATGGCCTGCACGCACCAGCACCCAAGATCGTGCGAGGCGCCTTTGGATTTACCAATGCACACACTGCCAGAGAAGCCACGCTTTTACTCCAAAAAATACACATTTCCCCTTCTTTATCTTTTATAACTGTGAAAGGGAATTTTCTCAGAAGTTGTATGATGTTGAGATTCTCGGTGTTATTTTTGTTCACGCACTTGTCTTCAAAGTCTAACATACACTGGATATACTCTATGAAATAATACATACAACAATCAACATACGGCTTTGTGACCTTCATTATTTTAACCCTTTTCTCTTGAGCTTTCAGAAGGGATCACTACTATTTTTATCTGATTCTAGAACAAATAACAATTTCCCACTTTTCAGAATCTCCAAAACAAGTATGTCTGTTATTTTACCCATTTGTGGAATACTATGTAGTGTAAAGTTTATACTTGTAAAAGCTGTTCTTTTCAAAAATTGAAATGATCATATTTAACCATCTATTTGAAGGCAACAGAAACCTTTCTTTCTTCCAGCAAAGGTTTCTAAGCCAGCAGGAATATGTTTTTATTCATCACCTTTCTTCCCATTTGTAGGATTGCAATATTTCTGCATTATGGTGTTTGCTTTTATTTCTTTCTAAAATCTGAACACACCTTTTTTTTTGAACACAATGCATGAAGTAGTCATTCTTTGTTGATATTAGCAAAACTCTGGCCTCCTGCCACATCCAGACAAGCACTAAAAGATGAATTTGCTAAAAATTGTTCTAACACAAACCCATAAAATAAAATAAATAAATTTCCTTTAAAAATTTCTTCCTAGATGCTTGTTGTAGATACCATTCCCTCCCACCGCCCACCCCCACCAGCCCTAAGAGTGAACTATTACTTGTCTTGATTCCTAGCTCTGGGATTAGGGAGGAATCTCTGCATAAAATGCTCAAGTGCACTTCCTCTCCTACCTTAACAGGCCGCCTCCTTCCCTGGTGAGCAATCATTTTTCTGTATCTAACACCTTTAGTTATATCCGTTCTGGTCAAAAGTTAATGCTAATGAAAAACCTTGTTATAAGTGACTTATTTTAAAACCACAACCCTCTGCTTAGAGATCCTAGCATGGTAGGTGCTGCAGAGATCTAAGAGAGCCTGCTTCCTTTGCAGATGACTAATGGTACCTAGTAGATGGACATTCATGGATAATAAAAGCAGTATATGTTTTAGCATATGACTATCATTAAAATTACATAGTCATAGAAAGAGACCTGAACAGATCCACAGACTCATATTTTGATGAAGGATTAGAAATATAAGTAATAGTAACTTTGAGCTTGAGTAGCAGAGCTGGGGTTAAAAGTAGTACATATTTTCTTCAAGCCTGGCTATTTTTTTCTATGCTCACACACACTCAAAAACATTGTCCAGCCACAGCTGTTATGAACATGACTCAGAGTTCACTCAGTCTTCACATCAAGGGAAAGAGTTTCATCTTGGTTAACTAGAGCAGCCTAATAAGGCAATAAACAACTACCAACTTTGCAAAGACCTAAGAATGTGGCTCAACTGACACGAAATAATAGAGCAAGAAATAATCAAGCATTTGTCTGCACTCACTTGACAGGATATACAGGTTTCATTAAAGCTGAGGAGTTTCTGAATTTTCTCATATTCTTTTCTGTTATTTTACTTTACAGGGTTTTTTTTACCATTTTCTATCTAGCAAACTATGATACAACTTCCTTGACAAAAGTGCCTCTTGAGTAGATACCTGATTCTGTTACATATTAGAAGTAATAGAATTAATTAAGATTTACATCTTAGCAAAACATTTGGATATCCTTTATGTTAGGTTTAATCTTTGCTCTTTGTACTTTTGATGAATCATACTGACTGAAACAGAGGTCTGCAGCTACAATCAGGAGACTGGAGGTGATGATCTCTATCCTCAGCAGTTGTTAGACCACGTTCACAGTACCAGGGGGCAGGTTTGGGCCCGCTAATGCAACAAAAACGTTGCTAAATTGGAGCAAGTTCAGTTGAGTGCCACCCAGGTTGGTGCACTTGCTGAGGGAACCAGGCTCGCTCAGCCTGCAGAAGAGGCAGCTGATAGCAGCCCTCCAGTACCTATGAGGAAGTTATCCAAAAGGCTTTGTCAGATCCTTTCCGACCGAATTATTCTATGATCCTACTTTACAGTTTTATTTACTCTTTGCTTTTAATTTCATCTCTGCATGGATTTAGTTTTTGTTGTGCCTTCATCCCAAAGGATACCAAAAAAATGTTTAATATATTGCTGCACTGCCATATTTTGATAAAATCTCTCCCCCACCTGCAGTGCAAAGTTCTCTCTCACGGTATCTGGATACAAATGTACAGCCCTGCCAAAATGACACAGACTGTTATTATGCACTCAGACTATCAATCTTCCTTTTTAAGTTGTGCAAATATAGTGTTGAAAATTATCCGGGAATAATTTTCAAATGTTTTAACATCTGCCAGTCCTTTTAGATGAGCGCTGTAAAGAAGAACACATGTATCAATACAGAGGTAATTAACTAGATGTCAAAGATGAAACTCAAACAAGCGAAAGGTTACGCACAAAATCTGAATTCTCCTTAAAGAAATTATAGATTATAAATCAACTGTAACTCTTCTGGAAGCAAACTTGGTTGCCAACACAATCCAGTCAATGAAATAATTCCTCAACATGCAAATACCATTTAAAGAAAATGCTGGTATAGCAGATGTATGTTAGGAAAATTCATCAAAATTAAGATATTATATGCTAAACTAAAGTTTAATTCTTGTATCTCCGTCTCATATAGGTAATTCAACAAAAAAAAATAAAGGTCAAAAGAAATACTTAAAGGTTTTAGATGCATAGTTTTAAAAAGCTACAGAGACAGTACCATAATAAAAAGCAATAACAAAATACATGACTAAGCCAAATAAGTTTTCCAATTAATAATTCTTAATAAATAATAGACAGGAAAGAGGACATCAGAAAAAGCAATACAATATTTACAGGAATTATTCTAGAAAAGATTGAACATTACTGTAGAGCTACTATGATGAGCATCCTGAAAATCTGTCAGATTTGAGTACTGTCCACACTGGATTAGTAACAAAGTAAGAATTGTAGAACTGTGAGTAGTTTCTGAATTTGGCTTTAAAAAAAGAAAAAAAAACAAACAATGTAGTAATAATCCACTGATAATCACAGATAATACAGATATTATAGCATACTATTCCAAATACATATTCTAAATTGCTTTTTTAATTAGCTAGTAAACTAAATTTAAAGAATCAGTGATTCAGTGAAATGGTTAAATAAAAAATTCTGAATGAGGTCTATGATAAAGAACTTGAAAGGGTTTCAGTTCTTTCAAGACAGCCTTTACTGCCTCCTTTCCTAAAGGTTTTAAATATAATATAAGGCTTAGAAGAAATAAAACTACTAAAGGATAAGAAGAAAAGTCCTAAAGGGGAAAAAAAGACAGGGGAAAGGGCAGGACTAAACTGTCCATTCACACAATGGAGACCAACTACTTAGGAGCTTGCTACAGGGAAATGTGGTGAGGGACCCGGCAAAGGGGAGCTGATGGACGTTGCTGGTGAGCGCTAGTCACTTGACAAAGACACAAAGGCACAGTGAAGAACCACAGAAAAGCCTCAGGACTGAGTACAAAAAAAAATAAAAAAGTAAATGAGAATAAATGCAGACAAACAGGATGTAGAAAGGAGAAAAAACAAACGGAACTTCCCCTGTAAAATAATGGTATTAGAGCTGACCACTGTTCCACCGGAAGCAAATTATGGGTTATGACACTTCCATAAATGTGTTGGCTCAGTGTTAAGAGCTGAAGAAATAAATTAAATGTTAAAAACAGCAAGTCGGGAATGTAAAACACAAAGCATCTCATGACACATGATATGACGACACCAAACGTTCGCTTGCATATTAAAACTGCACTCACTTCTAGTCCCATTGCCACTGAAGGACACGTTAGAACTGAGGAGGATTCGGAAAAGTCCAGAAAGGACAGTTAAAGGTAAAGCTAGCTTTTATAGCAAAAGTATGAATATAGGTGTACGCTCCTCAAAATCAGAAAAAGAGAAGACTTGAACCAAATGTCAAACGTCTGTGAAGTGATGAAGGTCCCAGGCAGGGCCAAGAGGGACTGATCCACTCACTCTCCTAGTGCAGCTAGCAGCTTGACTAATGCCCACACCAAGCGGATGGCGTGGGCCCTTCCTGCGAGCACTCACTATGAAATGCAGTTGGACACCTTTGTGCTAATTCCCCTTCTCCACGAAGGGCATAGGAGCAGCAGTACAGCCAAGTGCCTTAGGTGATCACACCTTTGAGGAGAACTCCACCTGTATGCACGTCGGCCTTTACTTCCCATGTGAAATACAGAAGTTGAAGTTAAGCACAGAGTAAGCAGCATTCTTGAACATGGAGGCTTCCCCTCAACTGTGGCTTAGGAAAGCAGCAATGATTATGCAACTGAGCAAGCTATTATTGAAATACCATTGGCATTTTACACATTGACAGACTTTGCATTAAAAACGTAACTCAACATATGAAGTGTAAATTGTGGTGTAATTACTCAGAACTCCCGACTTCCTTCATTAATCAGCACCAGGTCATTACAAAACTGATCAGGACAGACATTATGTTTTCTAAGTCGTTACGCAAGAAGATAAAATTGAGGAGCCAAGATCTATCTCAACAGAAGATAAAGAAGGTTAAGTATGGGCAGAGAGGAGCAGAGTGCCAGTCCACTGGCACAGCACAGATTATTTTCTTTTCTGTTATCTAGCAAAGGTTTTTGACTATCATGAAGCTACCCTGCACTTCAATGAAGCCCTTCAATGAACCTATTTCATCCCATCTATGTCAAATACAAAATATTTTATCAGCTTAATATATCATGAAATAAAAAGGCATAAAAATGATCTAAAAACTGAATATTAAGCAGGGGAGCTGATGTAACTATACTTATGCAAAGTGTATGTACATAAAACAATGCGCTGTTAAAGGCTGACTAAGAGTAAGCAATAAAGAGGCTTTTGAATTTATTAAATACCCAGTTCAATGATTACAGAGTTAAACATTTGAAAATGATAGCAATCTTCTGTAAGACAGATATATGTTCAGGTGTAGTTTGCAAATAAAATATACACAAGCACGCACAGAATTTATGTATAAGTAATGTTCCCATCTACTGCATTGGTTCTGAAAGAAAAACTGAGTGCAACAAAAAGCAAAAGTGTTTGCACAAACAAAACAGACTGCTGATACCAAAATTTTAAAGTATTTCATTATATGTGCAGCTAGAGATATACCAAAGTACAAAACCAGAATGAAACCATTTTTCAAATATATTATAAAACATTTTATAGCAACATTTTCATTTCAAAGTTTGTTCAAACTGAAAAATAATGATAGAATTATAGAAAACAGCAATATCTAATAAAACTCCTGGTTAAAACACATTTTGGAGGTAATTTACAATATCTTGTAGCCAGTTAGTAGGTGTTTGATTTTATATTTTCTGTATCTAATAGCACATGGCTATTATTAATTTTATCTTTTTTTTTTTTTAACAAGAAGACATTTGTTTAATGTTACATTATATTAATGTTACATTAATAAAAATATCTGATTGCTTGGCATTAGAAACCATTTAACTTTCTGATTAGGCAGTTTTAGTTAGAAATTCTGCGCTGAAAACAAGACAGATGAGGCAAACTCCTCCAAAAGCAGACTGATTTGCAAATTCATTTTCTCTTTAACAGACACATAAGTACGGATGCACGTTTGCTTCTTTGAGAAGCGTTGGCTCATTCTTTAAGGCTCTGCTGTGCTGATTACCTTAATTACGATATAGAAATGATAAACTCCATAATCTTCGCAAGCATGTCCGCTGTATGCTATACAGCAATTATTTTTTTTTCACTGTTTTAATGTTTTGTTATGTAGCTTTGCATGGGAAGATGAAGAAAACTATCAATATTAGCCTTCCTCTTATTTCATGAATGATTATTGTAAAAATCTCAGTTCACTATTATTTGAAAGATACCTGCTCACATCCTGCTTACATATAACTTTTGCAATAATTTGAGAGAAGTGAAGCTAGCTTCACAAATAGCAGTATATTTTAAGTGGAAATTCATAATGCTTAAAAGATATTTCATAAAATAGCAATTATTAGAATAAATTATTAATAAAAATATTTATCATTTTGGCAATATCATTTTCTATATAAAGTTTTATTAAAGATTTATTACTTAATACTCACAATGAGGCTTTACTCTGGGAAGTGACAATGTAAAAAATTAATCTTCACAAAACAAGCTTGATTTCTGTTAACAAGTGATTTAATAACTACAATTTTTTATTACTCTTATTTCTCAGTCTTGATAAGGTAACATCTGTGAGACTATTTTAGCCTGTGCTTTTTGAATAGCTATGCTTAATAAATGCCACTAACTTATGCCTTATTAAAAGTTCTAGAAATATTGCTCACAGTGGAATTTGTTAAAAATTACCTTTCGTAAATAATGAATCCACAAATTACGCAAGAGACCTTCGTTTGGACTAGGGAACTAGTCTTTTTTTAATGACCGCCTCTTTAAAAAAATTGAACTTGGTTTTCAGAAATAATGGGGAAAAAAAAAAAAACATGAAGCCTCTTTGGAAATAAAAAAAAATAATAATTTCCCAATGCCACTTGTTGTCAGCATAGTGCTGTATTAGCAATTCAAGCATCAAGTACTTAGAAGCAGGATGAACAAGAGCAATAAAAAGAACTTGTTCAGATGAACTAGAGATACTGGGATTTAAACACACGTGTTTAACAAACAGCATTGTACCATATAGACTGTTAGCAAAGTTACTGAGGTACTGTCTAAAAGCAGAATACCCTTTCTAGGACATTTCCATGCATATGTTTGCCAGAGAACGATACTGATTTTGACAAAAGCCCTTAGTAGTTTATCTCTTCCCTAAACCAACAACCTTTTTCATCCAGAAGTTCTTATTTTAATGACATGGAGATTTTAGGTGGAGTTGAAAGAAAGAAAGAGCAGGAAAAAAAGTCACATCTTTCTTAATTTTTAATATTTTCAGAATGAATTATTTCATTTCTGAAGTGTGGGGTTTATATTTACAATATTTTTAAACAGAGTTAAGTTAAGGTTACTTGACTCTCACATTCAGAATGGCCCCATTCTTTCACTGTAACTTATTATAATATCATACACACAGGAGAGTTTATTTTTAAATGCAGCCTACAATTTAGTTCAATACATATACATATTCATTAAGCCTGATCAATCTAATCAAAGATGCCCTTGAAAGTGTTCTCAAGACATTAAATCAGCATAAAATAACTATTATAAGCTGCATAGCACAAGGAAAAAAGGTTACTGTACATTGAATCAGTTCCTTTAACATTATGAAAACTGAAAAGTGTTATATTTCTAGATAAACACAACGAAACAACACACAGTTCAAGAAAAATAGTAAATTAGTAGAAGAAAAATAGTACAGAAACTATTTGTTGCACTTGATATTAAGATACAGAACTACTTTGTGCTAAAATATTTTACTTAAGACACTAAAGTACCTTAACTCTCAGAATAAATTATCACTCAGACTTGCAGTAATTATTGTTTATTACAGAAAAGAGAAAAGTAAAGGTCTGATTTTAGCTGTGCTAAGAGCCATTTTTCCTATTTAATTCTATGGTGCTTTTAGTTCACAAAACTGAACATATGTCCACATAACAGTAGCATAGTTTTCAAAAAAGCTGCATTTTTCTTGCATATGGTAATACCTTCTCAGCAGAAAAGACAGTATTACAATATCACCTGTTCTTTATGCAGTTAAACATTCTATTATGTAACCACAGTCCAGTCAGCTATGTAAGCAACACAGAACAAACAACTTGCACAACTGAATCATCCACATAATTGGAGTAACAGGAGAAATATTTTGCGTCTTTCAAAATAACATCCAAAATGTGTTTCTTTGTATTGACAATTTCATCCTTCATTTTTACTGATGAGTTTAAGAAGTTTATCTAGCCTAGTCTGGATGGAAAAAAAAAAAAAAAGAGTAATAGATTAAAATAAAATTAGTTGTTCACACTCATATAAAGATTCTTCCTTCCTCTTCCCTCTCGTTTTCCTCACAACTGAATCTCACAGCACCAGATATACCAAATGAAAGTACTCCAACAGAAAGAAGATGAAGCACGTATTTTAAACAGCAGGAGAAAGGCATCTTTACGATAAAAGCATGCACATGTTCTTAATCAGACAAATTATTCTGATATTTCAATTTTTCTTTTTTTTTTAATTGTTGTGGTTTGCTCAAAAAAAAGAGATAAAAGGAAAGTGATATCAATTCACTAATACTTATTAATTTAAGGTACAGCACCTGTCCAGCTACAACCTTTAGCACTTAAAGCTTCACAATGAAGTCAGATTTTATGAATGGCTTTGGAAAAGAACATAAGTAGCTCAGATACTTTTAAGAACTTTCTTTGTGGAGGGATGAACGCAAAAGATCACACACAGGTTGGAACCAGTTATCATTACTAACAAGGCTGCAAGTCCAACAGTGAAATTCTTTCCACGGAAAGAGCCCACGTACAGAAAACTTATCATAAGCAGCAACATGCAACATGATACAGAATCATAAAGCAAGGAAACTGAAGTGGTGCGATCAAAGATGTTAGCCAAAGAATTGTGTAAAGTAACCTTTTTGAAGAAACATAAATAAGGGCCTAGGTGAGGCTCTGGCAACCTGTGAGCAACAAAGATTTAAACGTTTTACAAACAGCAACGTTTTGACAAGTGCAATCTGAGATTTCATAGGCTATGCAAGTTCACGCCAAGATTACAGCCTTGGAAAGGAAGAGCAGGTTATCCACAATAATCAAAAATGGAAAGAGAAATCAAGTGAAACCAGAAAGGAAGCGTCTGCAAAGAAAAGTGAGACCAGCTTTCATCTTATGTATTCAAGTTCCAAGCAGACTATCTCTATACGGAGCACAGTCAAGACTTGTCTCAAGTACCAGAGACAGGAAAACTAGGTAGACAAGTCATCACAAAATAAGTAAATAAATAAAACCACGGTCTGCCACAAATCTGTGGATACGATCACTTAAATCAAGAAAGATTTTCAGGAAGCAGATCTCTGGCACACAGACTGAAATGAGATGGTGGCAGGTGACCTACCAAATCATACAGGATGAGCTGCTTGAACACAACGCCACAAACGGATTACAGTTGCTGGCAGTTTGGCCAAAACTAAAGGGTTCTTTAATAGTCATTTCAGTTATTGAGCTGGGGTATGTTTGTGGCTTAGGCTGATGAACAGAGAAAGGAGGAGGGTAAGACGCAGGGCAATGATAGAGTTTCAACAGGGAGAAATCACTAGCCGAACAAAAACTGGAATGGATGAGCTTCAAGAAGGATGATGGCATACACAGTTAGGTATATAAGACTGCTTTGTACAAAATACATTAAAAATGGAGAAAAGACACAAAACAATATGTAGAAAAAATGCTTTATTTCTGATCATTCCAAGTGGGATAAAAAGGAAGTGAACAAACATTTTCCATTTGTCGTTACATTTGTGAATCAACAGAGCTCAAATTGTTGAAAAAGTTGGTCTTAATTTTTCATGTTCACCGTAACTACTGAATCACCTATAAATGTCAGCTGTCTCAAAAAATAGCAGAATAAAAGTTCTTTGATAAAAAAAAAAAATAATTCTAAATCTATGATGATGATGATGATAACCTAATTTTAGTAATTTCCCGTCCTTTGGATACTTCGACATCTAACAAATCCATGCTTTTTCACATCTTTCTGATGACCTTAAGCCCGTATGTATCAAAAAAACAAACAAAAATTACACCAAAATCCTTCAGGCTCTCTTTTGACACCATAAAATAAGGAGGAAAAAAAAAAGGAAAAAAAAAACCTTTTCCTCCAGCTGCAAAGTTTGCTAAGCAATTGTAAATTAGGCAAAGTTCATAAACTCCAGTAAAACAAAAGGTAACCAAAGAAAAAGACCTTTCCACATAAAAGTCATGTTAAATGACTTTTAGTATCGCAATGGCTTTTTTTGCACTCTTTCCTTGTTTCCACAGGAACATTGTTTTTCTGTACTGAAGCTTGATTTGCCGTTTGCGTTACTGCCAAAACATACATTGCAGTGAAAATAGTTGACAATTTTGTTCATCAAATCTCATGTTAGCCAGTGAAATTTGTTATCATTAAAAAAATCAAAACACTATTAAAGAGAAGAAATGCATTTTATTACTGAAACTATAAACCCTCACATAACCCTGTATGACAAAATATATAACACCAGAAATTGCCACGCTAGCAGATGTATGCTGCACTTGTAAACGGTGATCAAAGTCTATTTACTCTGTTGAATTTTATGTGGTTGCCAATATGAACAAAAGTGGCATAAAAAGAAAAAATTAGACTTCACACTTTGAAAAACAAAATAGGATGATGTAATATTAGAAGGAATTTCTCACAAGAATCCTGTGCTGAATTACAGCAACTTTCCAGTGATATTTCCTTCCTGTGCCACTCCACACTCCCTGAAAATATATAAAATAAAATGGGTTTTTCACAGTAGACGGAGTCATTGTTCAAAAACTCTCTAGGTTTTATGCTTCTTAAGAACGTAACCAAAAAGAAATCTCATTCCACAAATAAATACATTTTTTTCTTTGGTTCCCCCCTCTTGCAACAGTAGCTGTTACCGTATTGTAGACAAATCTGATGCTATGAAGATATTATCAACGGATGCTCTAGAACTACTGTTAAGGATCACTCTACAATCAGAATATTTTTTTTTTTTGGAAGTATAAGTAAGATTCAAAACCAAGCTGTTTTCCGAGTCACAAAAGCAAAGAGAAGATTTACTTGCTTTTAGAGCAACCAACCTTCAAAGGACTTACATAATATTCTGGCCTAATATAATCAAATGGATTCATGCTGTCCAAGGTAAATCCTAGGAAAACACTAGGACCACATTCTGCACAGGGTGTCTGCTTATTTTTCACTTTCCCAAAACTTGCAGGCAACTCTATTCTACTCTCTTCTATCTTCCTTTTATTCTTATCTAAAAAGTAAAAAACACCAAAAAATTAAACATAACCAAAAAACATCTAGCAATGGTTGGTAGAAAATTAACTTTAAAAGTTAATTAGAAATGAGCCTCTTAGAAATGAGGTCCAAATCAACAGGATTTTTGTGCACCAGTTTGGACTACAGAGACTTTTAAGTATCAGTACCTTTACAGGGTGGGAATTACAGCTGCCTGCCGCACACTCCTTCCCAGCAGCATCAGCCAAAGCTCACATTTCCAGTCTGTGATATCTGGTAAAAAATTGAATGGAATGCCATGTCACTGCTCTGCAGATTTCTAAAACTGGAGCATCTGCTTTTTCTGCCTACATAATGCCTAGAAGGCCTCATACACTCTTCTCTACCAGATTTGCATCAATTCTCTAAAGACCGAGCGAGCTGAGGTCTTCCAGCATGCCTGGCTCCATGTCCTTCGCAGCTCCCTTTGAGAGCTGGCACTCCACCACAAGAACACCCCGCTGCGTTCAGCGCTTCCCTGCCAGGCAGGCCACCTCTGGTGTTCACCACGTAGCTGCAACCGATACCTGGAACACTCCTGCTGCAAAGACATGCACACCCTTCAACTCCCTCTCTGCCCTGGAACTACAGGAACACCACATAAAGGCCCCTGATTTACTTCTCTACACATTCATTGTATGACTCCTAGGATTGTGGTGCAGAAGATTCATGTATTAAAGGAATGAAGATAAATTAAGACGAAAGCTCAAACAGAGCTGCCGTGAGAGTATTGGTAAAATTAGATTCCACAATGAAAGACAATCCCCTAAAAGTAGAAGTCTTCATAAGCATCCTTGATAAAAACAGGAAATTGGAGCTCCTCCTACTTCTGTATTTGCATCTGTTATCTTGAATTTTATGTAATAATAAAAAGCTGTAATCATAAAGAACTTTTACACTTAGTACACCTAGGTACACCTGCTTTGGAATCCTAGGTTAGCTAGAAGTACTTTTGGTTTTAGTTTGCTTTACGTAATATCTCGGCACAAAAAACAGGTAACATTCTGTTCCAGCACCGTTTCAGAAAAAAAGCAAATTTCTCTGCATAATGAAAAACGCAGTATATATGAATAGTTACTATATTAAGAGGAATCAAATCTTTTAAAGCAGCAATTTATGAGCTCTGGTGAATTAAAGTATTTTCTTCTTGGTACCAGCTACTATCTAACTACACTGAACACTAAAAGCACAGGCTGTATTTTAGAGTCTAATAAATCCACATGCTATGTGAAAACAGTGCAAGAAGAATTAAATAACAGAAGATCTTTTATAATAGCAAGTTTGGAAGCTTTATACCTGTACATATGTTTGTGAGTTTGCTCATTCTGTTTTCTTATCAAATGTGCAGTAAGCTTTACCAGATGTTTCTTCAAATTCTGAAACTTTGAAAGACAAAATAACTGTCCAAGCGTTGAATCCATACAAAAATGCTATTGCTGTAACTACTAATTCAGCTAATTGTGAAACACTGTAAACATTCAAGAAAATTCTTAATTCATACAGTAAAAATCTGATAGAAAATATGGCTTCACTGTTAGCAAAATGCTTAGAAAAACAAAATGTCTCAAATCTTTTAGGTTTCCAACATTTCTTTATTTTCAACAGCTTTTTGGACAGTTATTTTATTGATAACATAGACGAAAGTTTTCTCATCACCTAAAACAACATGTACGTTTATGCATGAGGGTACTTGCACAATCATTTGTACTCTCTATGTACTCCCTACCTACACATAGATTCACATCAGCTGAATAAGTAGAGTCTCTTCAGGTTTTTTTTTTTTTTTTTTGGGGGGGGGGGGAGAAGGAAATACCTGTTCTCTTGACAAAAACATCTCTAAACTCAGTATTACTACCAGTACCGCCTCTGCATTCATTACAAAAATTTAACAATTACTATGACCATGACCTCCATAGTTTGATACATCCTTTACACTAGTTTTGGTATTGTATAGGCCTGTAACATATATATATATAATAATTAAGTTTAATATAGAAATATTCATCTTAGATTTTCTCAAATAAAAAAAAATCCATTTTTTTCTCCAAAATTCAATTTAAGTGAATTGCACTATGCTCATGATAATAAATTTAAGAGTTTTATTCTTGTTTTTAATCTGAATGTTGTATTTAAAATCATTTCAGATCTAATTTAATGCAGTCTCCTTGGAGAAAATTGCTAGCACCAAAGATTCAGGAAAAGAACAGTAAATATTTGAAATAGTAATATTTTTCTCCATTTTTTTCCTTAGTACTAAAATGAGTATAAATTTGAGGTGAAAGTACTGAGTAATGTAGTAATAGTAGTGTAAATATTTCACTAACTCAAATATGTATCTGAATAAGTATACTAAAATATTTGAAAGAATCTACTCCCTCACATCTTAAATATGCACATTATCATTCTGATTATATTCTGTATCCATTTCCGTATGCTCCAATATTTCCCACGTTTAAAGATGAATGATTTATGGGCTGTATTCTGCACCTTATCATGTGCTTTAAGAATATAAAGTGTTTTCTAATATACCACTGTAAAAGTTTGAAATTTAAAATATTTAAGAGAGGGATTTTGATTTCATTTTCCCACACTAAAAAGTGTTTTTGCAGAAAGGGAACATTTCATTATTCTTGTTACCGAAAACAGATTACAGCTAGGCTCTTCAGTAGTATTTATACAAAATGAGGAAAAATATTTGAAGAGTAGCAAAGATGTATAGTCTAAATTCCTTTCATGTTTCATTTCTAAAGCTTTCAGCTTAAGGAAGACTTGTCTGTTTTTTTTTTCTTTTTTTCTTTTTTTTTTTTTTAATATAAATTCTAGTATATTGTATTTAGTACGATAAGAAAGAGGGAGATAAGTTTCACATTTAAAAGTGTTTTTACTCAAAATAAGTAACTGAAATCCATTTTAGACTTGAGGTCACCTTCACAGTGCCACTTTTACTGTTTTAGCCTAGGACAAATATCAACAGTGAGAATTAATTTTTTTAAAAAAAAATCAAAAATTCATACTAAGAATTGAATACAGCCGATAAAAGATGACAAGGAAGTTACCCTGTTGACAAACAGAAGGAAGGTATCATATTAAGAGCCTAAGAGGAAAAAGTCCAATCTTGTGCACAACACTGCCATTTTTAAAAACTATGCAACGTTCAAGTACCCAAGCTTATTGTTCATTAATCTAAATTATCAGCATAGACATTGGTATTCCTGAAGTCACAGTTCAGTTCATTTACTTGAGTGCTACACGAGGGCTTTACTGATATTTAGTAAGGAGAACGCAAGGCTCATCCGCAGTTAGGTGGTGATGGCAGCTCAAGTGTAATCACTTGAAGTTTTTTTAAAGGAAGTACAACCTAGTGCAAAAGAGACAAGTTTTTTTAAAACAGTTTCTTAATCAAACTGATTTCTCAACTACTAAAACCAAAACAGAATAAAATAAAAGACAAAGTCTATGTCCTTTACAAATTATTTAGTCTGGCTACTTGTATACAGGTGAATGGAAAACCAGACAAGGGTAGACAAATTATCATGGATTTATTTGTAACAAATATGCTCTTCATATTTCAAATTAACTGAATATAGAATGTTTAACTTCATTCAGTTTACTTAGTCAACTGAAAATTTTGGAAATGCAATTAGGAAATTATTTAATAGCATGAAATTTTCAAAAGTATGTCTACTCAAATGCACACACACACACATTTCACAGGATTTTGGAAAGGCCTTTCAGTATTTATTTTTTACTGAAATGGTCTAAATTAGACAATTATGTTTAATTAGACAATTAAATTGTCTAGATAATTAACTAATAAATTAGATAATTTCATTAAGATACCGGCTTTAGCTAAGTAACTTTTCAGTACACTTAAAGTACCTATTAAAGTACTCAAAAACCTATTACAATTTTTTGAAAGAAACACAATTTTATGAAAAGAAAGTGCATTATTCTTCTAGCATCCAACACAGTGTAAAGCCTATGACATTACAGTAACTTATCTGAAACATGGGTGTAATTTTACCACTCTATTATGATCAGGCATCCTCATTAACATAGTATATGCAGAACTACTCTTACAAAATGTGTTTATAAATAAGTATTGATAACAATTTTCCCTTGACTAATAATATATTGCTTTGTTTTCTATTCAGTCAACTGGTGATTAGATATATTTTTAAGGTTTTTAATACAATGTACTTTCATACCGAAGACATCCAGAGGAAACATCAGATCTGTACTTTTTTTCTGCTATGATAAATGGTAACTACTGGCAAAGGAAACATGCAATTCAAACTAACACTATATCAAATGCCATCTTTCTGTTCTGCAAGGACATGTGATTGCTTTTCATAGTACGAAGGCCTGGCATTCCAGTTCCAAAGATAGTCCAATAATAAAAATCAAGAACTTCTATGCAACTAAGAAGCATGCTTACATAAGCCTGAACTTTATTTATTCTTCCTATTCACATTTTAGAGAAAGTTTTCACATTCTGTTTTGGGATCAAAATAGATGATACTTCATAGCATATTTCAGAGAGGAGAAGGACAGAGCATGCAAACACAGAGCATATACAAGTCAGAGAACAAAAACTGAGGCAGTGAAACTCATGCAAATAGGAATGCCATTCAGCTCCAAACCAAATTATTGAATATTGAAATGGATCATCTTAATGGCAATAATGAGACCTTTAAAACATAAACAGTCCCCCTTCTCTAAGTCAGAACCTGACAATAAAAATCGTACTCTGCTGCCCCACTAACTCTTTTTTTCATCAAGCTCCAGTGTCTAACAGTAAAGCAGTAACTGCTTTGCAAAGTGAGACCATTACATCCCTAGGAAGTTCACAGCTAAGCTTATGAAGATCTCAATCAAAACTCCACTAAATTTTTGCATATTGCTTCCCTTACATTATATTGCAAAATAAAACAATAAATGCTATTTGACAGTACAGCTATCTCAATAGTTCACGCAGACATTCTTGACACCCTAAGTACATGGTTCATGCCCCAGCAGCCCAAGTCCTCCCAGGCTGACCATGATGCCGTGGCTACTCTGCTAGCAGTACAGATCTACATCGAAGATGTCTGCATGTGGTAAACATAACAGAAGTGACTTCTATACAGGAATAGCCTAACTCGCATAAATCACTAAAAAAGTAAATAAAATATCACCACAAAAAAAAAGAAAAAGCCACGGGGGACAAAGGGCATACACAGCAAAGACATCTTGTGAGATATCAAAACAAAAAGACCAATAGGAACAGGAAATGAGCAAGCTGTAAGAAACAGGTTAGCACATGACCATATAATAAAACTGATACCTGCTTCTTACATCAGGCTCTAGAAACAGATTATTTTAATGCCAGCTAGAAGCCTCATATATACTCCTAACCTGATCAGAAACTGCCTGGCTACAGCTAACACGCTGACGAGTGCTACTGGCCACACTGTTTAGGAGGTGCTGGGAAGAGCTTCCCAATTTTTTTGATGGGAATGTGCTTTTAGTGGGAGAAGACTAGGAGAGAAGCTATTTGAAGCTTCCAACAAAAACATCTCGGATACCTGAAAATTATATGGTTTCAATTGTGGTCATCATAATTACCGTTGATGATTAATAGTCAGCTTTCCTGCTGGTAGAAATGTTTAATGAAGTCTGAAACACGGATTTTTACAAAGGCAGAATGCATGGATAAAAAGTGAAACAGTGCTTAGACTTAATTTCACCTACACCACAAGCTTAACCTTTGTACGAATTGCAAACTTCAAAGCAGGACAGAACGGCCATCTTCCACACAGGATGGTAGAAACACGATGACCTTTAGGCTTTCTTTTGCACTTCGGAAGCCTCAGTGAGATAGGATACTACAAGAAAGCAAAGGATGCTTCTCCCAGATGGATTCAAGGACACTCTCAGAGTAGACTGGGGAAACTCTGGATGTCTACAAGCATTCTTCAGGAATACCTAATTGACAACAAATGCAGGGAGTTCTTTGTGGCTCAAGGCTAAAAAGGGCGTGTAATTGCAAAAAATGAACCACAGATAGGCTGCTCAGCCTATCAACCTATGATTATATGCAAGATAATAATGAACTTGTTACACAAGTCCTTAAGTGAAACTCTAATTGATAATCAAGTACTCTAGTACTATATTATAGCCCTCTGAAGGACATCCTTGTCCACGTTAGTTAATTCAGGAAATAAAAACTTAGCTGCTTGAATGAGTCCTTTCATTTGTAAGTATCAATAACAGTTTTTTTCTTTTTTCTTAGAAAAGTAGACCCACTAAAACCCACCTGCTCAAAAATGAGCTGATTTAAGAGAAAATGATAAAAAATCTTAACTGTATAAGATTTTGAAGGCACAGATATCTTATTAATTGACATGCCCTCAATGTACGGAAGTAAATTCTATTTCAATGTACCAACAAGAAGCTATCATGTTTTACATGAACACAACTCTGATTTTTGTTCGCTTCAGGCCATCATCATTCAAGTAATAGAGAAACTTCACAAAACTGTTATTTTGTTTTATGCAGCTAGAAATCATGCCTGACCCTTTCCTCTGAAAAGTTACATGGCATCACTATCAGAAATTAGAGCATTTACTGGAAGTGCTCTTATCAGACCTACAGATAATTCAAAGGGAAAATAAAATTCATATGACATTAGGTTTTGAAATAATTCTTAATCAGGTTGTTCTAAAGACATTCAGAAGCTAATCACTCTATGAAAAAATGGCTAAATTTGTATTATCTGTCTAGTGCTTTAAGTTGCAAAATGTAAACACATCAGAACTAAGCCCATTTCAAAACAAAACTCAACTTTATACTTAAAAAAAATAATAAAAGGATTCAATTAAGGAAAGCCCATTCTCTACTACAAACCAAACTTCTAATGCAAGAGATACCTCTATGAGAATTTCACTTAGGATGCCAAGAACATTTAAAAAAGAAAAGTTACAAGCAAATGAAATTCTCAAGATATGTTTTGACCTCTAAGGTACTGCCCCACATACCACACACTGATCCTGAGCATTGCACACACTTACAACCACCATCCATATAAGCTGGAAACAAGTAGATTAATTATTATGAAATATATATGCCCATTTTATCAAAAATCCAAGTAACTAAAAAATGCCAATTCCAAATCCAATTCTCTATAATGATTTTACACAATATCCGTAGAGCCAAATTCATGACTACTGACCTAATATTCAATCTTTCTGACATTAAGCTACTTACCTCTTTGGTAATATGGTATTTCAAAAGACTGTCAAGCAACTGACCAAGGAAGAAAAAATAATAATAATAATAAAAATTTACTCCTTTTAACTGTAAACCAATACCTGAAAACTAAGAATAGATTTAAAATAGGTCTATTTTTGCATAGTCACATATGGATGGAAAGTAGTATAAGAGACCTTAGCGTTGTCAAAAATTAAGTAAGCTAAACTCCAAAAGCAAATCTTACAAGTTACAGATTTTTCGTATTTAAAAAGCATAAGATAAACTCATTTTGTTAAGACAATCCTCTACTACTCTTCTTCTGAAGTATAAGCTATTTAGGCTAATTAATGAATAGCCTCAAATGCTAATTCCCCTCTTATTTTCATGTAAGATTAGATGGTTGCAGCAAGACATAAGAAAACAACCGTGATCGTTTGGCAGAGAGTAAAAGTATTTGACTCACTACATGAGAATTCAAAGGTGTGGATCACATTTAAGTCCATTCGTTAAGCCTAGATAATAATAGGTCTGTAGTTTAAAAAAATACCCCAGAAATCCTATCTACTTCCATTTCATCGATCTGTCTTAGTACCATTTCCTTGTTATATGGATGCAATTAAGAGACGTTCACTCCAATCCACATCATCACATCTGCAAATTCCAAAGCAGACGCTGAGGCAATTAAGCTGAAAATACGTGATGATTCAACAACCTAAAGCAGGTATTTTTTCTGAAAGGTCAAAAGAATACTCTTACGCAGCTAGATAAAAATACTAATACTTAAGTTATTGGTTAGCTTTCCACAAAATTAGAAATAGTAAAGTTATTAGCCATTAGGTCTTTAATATTAAAAAAAGCATTTCAACATGGCCTTTACAGTAGCTATCAGCATTGCTTCCAGAGATCCATTAGCATAATGCCAAGGAGGGTAAAAAAGTCTCAGCAAAATTATCACTGGACATGCTGCCAAAGTGAAGCGTAATTTTAACAGATCAAAGATCTAATTGATCAAAACAGGATGAGTTTGCCAGAGAAGTTAGAATACTTTCAGACCTCCGTGAGTTCTCCAAAGTACTAAATTTATTCACTATTTCCAGTGTAACATATGGAAAATTGCTCAGAAATTTAATTTGGATCTGAAGTAAAATTAATAATCTAAAATCATTACTCATATTTTGGGTATAGTCTTTCTCAACTACACTTACAGAAATGTAAAAATTATGCTTCAATGGATTCAAATTGTTGAACTGAACTTAATTTCTCTCCAAAGTACCTCCCAACACAGGTCCTTTGATTTTTTTCTCGTCTTGTTTCATTGAATAACCATTGTTTTTGAAAAAAAGTCATAGAAAGACGACGTATTAATGTCAAAACGTCAATAGTTACAGGAAAAAAAAGCTGTTTCACATACTATACAAGCAATCAGAAACACATACCATGGTTACTGCTTCAAACTTTACTTCTGGGAATTTGGAATGAGGAATAGAGACAGGATACCTAGTAGTCCCTCTGGAGTTTGTGGATCAACTAATAAATCCTTTAGCTTTGCTTCTTCATGGCCCATGGGATACAAAGATGGCTGTATTGCCCTCAAGGAAACCACAATACTTGTAACTCTGCCCTAGCACACGAACAATAACATATTTAAGGGCACTGCTTTCATGCGCAGGAAGTCAACGAATCTTCTTCACATACATAACTGGACAGTGCTGTTAGAGCAGTGAAGTGATTTCAATTCGGTCTGGGATTTGGAGGGGGTAAGGGAAGGAAAAGAGGTGAGACTTAGAGAGATGAGGTTTTCTGCAAGCATATTTTTCTATGTTATCTGCTGCATATCTGAATACAGTGCAGTAATGTTCTTACACAATTACAGAAGAGGAATATGAAGAGAAATGTCAGTCTGGAAAGTTTCCTGTAACGACAGGAACCTAGCTTGTCAGAATGAAAAGTATTTAAATCACTGGATACAGAGACAGTAGCAAAGGATGTAGTTAAGCCAAGCTTAGTTAGGAACTACTTCAATATTTTCACCAAACAAAAACAGAGAATCAGTTCTATGCAACAGCACTACATCTGTTTATAGAGCGATGACTTTAAAGTGAAAGCATAAAAATAATTCAGAGAAAAAAATGACTTTCTAAATTGATTCTGTATTTAGCCAAAACTGGAGCAAAGTTGAGTTGTTGGTCTTCTGCACGACCTCATAGAAGTAACAAATCAAGGTACATTCTCATCTCACAAAACAAGGGTCCTTTGACAAGTAGCCTCTCCTGATGCCCAGGCAGAAATTAAAATGCAAAGGTCTTCCAGAACAGTTCTCCTGTCACTAAGTGACCTAGCATAGACAGTGATTTCCGTATTGCCTTTACACTGTGCTTTTCTGTCAGTCAGCTCCCATCAATCCTCTGGTAAGACAGTAGGAGCTACTGATTTTAAGCAACAATAGATTAAAAATACAGCATTAATATTATCAGGAAGCTTTTCGTTTTCTTTTTAATTCTGTACCTGTAAACAAAACAAATGACCTTCTTGTTTGAAGCAGTGCAACAGCTTCTGAAAGTCTCCAATGAAAGTCCCACTCCTCCCAGCTGGCTTCTTCAAGTGGCGGTGTGATTACCGCCCCTTTGCTTTATAGAGCATCTTGTGGCATCTAACCCGCAAGATGATTTGCTATAACCTTATTTTTGAAATTGAGATTAGAGGCCTTTGTTGTTATATACAGCTTATTGCACACAACACATACTGCTTGAACTATAGTTTAATGCATGCTTTTAACAAAAACTCCTCTTTTTATTTTATGAGTTGCCCCTCAGCAACTTACTTCCAGAAACTGCTTTTCCTAATGAAAACTTTGCTGCAAGAACTAAGCAAGAATTCTCACAGCTATGTGAAAATCATTATATTTTACTCTATTATCCTTGAAGCATTTAAAAAAAAAAGAAAACAAACATACAGGTTTTATAATTACTGAAGATTACTTTTAAAAGTATAACTAAAGGGTAATACAAATCAATTAATGGGGAGAAAAATTACACATGCAGAAATAGTACTAACTCACAATTTGGTAAATACATGCTAAATATGCATATATAAATAAGATTATAAATCACCTTGGTAAGACAATAACTATCGGAAAACTTGGAAATTATTCATCTCTCTCCATGTACATTAATCATTAAAAAGAAAACAAGAAAATAAAACAAGAAAACAAGAAAATAAAGAAGTAAAGCTAAAATTTTACTTTTGGATTTTATGACTGCATGAACAACATGAATGCATGTTATTAATCTTGAAAACTTTAGCTTTTTATGAGAAAAGAGAAAACATATAATGAGCCATAACGACTGCAAAGTTTTCTTTGTTAAATGAGAGACTTTTTTTTTTTGCACAATATGATTAATTTAAAACAAAACTGCAACCTGCCATGATATGTGTGTGCATGCATGCCTGTATGAAGAGTGAACGAGAGCGCACATGCTTCTAAGTGGAAGACTGTACACAGAGATGCTTATTGAAAAAAAATCTTCAAATTACATTAAAGGAAAAAATACACTATCAGTAATTATTTCAAGTGAGTACCAAATTATGAACACAACATGCTATGACTTAAAACTACAGGCGCTCCAAACCAAAATTACCAGAAAATGCACAGTCATTTCTCACCAACTTTGTAGGAGCACCTTTTTTCTTGCTTCACTTAGAGAAAACCATTTATACAGGACCTAAACAGCTGAGTTTAAAGATTGTACCAGGTGGTTCAAACACCAGCTTAAGAAAAAGGACCATTAAATATACTCTAGATATCAACGAGCTGAGTTTTTAATATAGCAGATTTCTTCTGGCTCACAACTTATTTCTTGAAGTCATGGATAATATACCATGAAGCTTCTCTACACTATATCACTTATATAAACTTCCATTTTTAAATTAGTATTTAATGCCTGCTATTTTCCCTGAATCAAGCTATTATAAAAGGTAAAAGAGAAGGGAAAAACAGACTATTGTTCTCACTCTACTTCTTTTTATTTACACAAGCAGGCCAAGTCATCCTAAAAATCCAACATAAACTACTACTAAGAGTAAGTTTTTTGTTTTGTTTTGTTTTTTTCAAATTGCAAAGAATGACTCTTTACCATTTCTGATGGTAAAAATCCCAAACTACCAGTGCAAAATCAGTCATGGCTTTATTGGTGCAGCGGGTCATACTCAGTGCAACAAATAGTTATTACATTGCTATAGTTTTTTGGATCTACCTCCTATGGAAAATAAATGATTCTCAATAGTTAAGCAGAGTGATTATATTTGTGATTGCAATTGTTTTGGTTATATAAGCAGCTGTGCAAAATCAAGTATCTTTAAAAAATGTATTTCGGGTAACATCTATAAAAAAAATTAATACATCCTAAGAATTAAGGTGAATTAAATCGGTTACATATGTTAGGGTATTAAAATGGCACTTTTTCTGCAGTATTTAAATCAAATTAAGATAAAATACAAGTAGTTAAGAATAACTTTTATTCTATTAATTTACACTTAATTTACAATTCCAGGATTTTTAAAATGGAAAAATATATTAATTTCCTCAAGTAAACCAGCCCTTTGAAAGGAAGATGAGTTACATGACTTAACGGAATTTTCAATCATGACTCTTTATGTTCCCCTACCAGTATTAAAATTCTTGTAGTATCTGTGAAACTGATTCAAGTACAACAGCAAATAAAAAAATCTCAGTGCCTGAACTTCTAGGCATTTTAGCACCTTAGTAGTGTCTTACAAATTATTACAGCAAATGATTCTCTGATCTTGGGATTTCTTGCATAGTTTTCAGAAATGAGCTAAAGGTAAGTCAGTGTTAAAAGGTAGGATTGCCAGTTCTTTCATGGTCCCAGAAAACGTAGAGGAAGTTGGCAGGATCAGCTCAGCTCCACTGTGCTCCTGAAAAATATAAAATACCAGTGTCCACTGGATCATTGGGTCCTTGGCACTCTAGTACTATTTATGAAAAAGATTTTGGTGATGACTGTGATGGTGCTTTAATATGGAATAAAAGAGACTTGTCAGTATTTGTGATCTTTCTATTTTAAGGTTTCATGCCCTAAATATATTTATAATACTATGGCTAAGTGGTGCTTTGCATAACTATAAACATACTCAGTCCTAATAATACCTCTGGGTATTATTATATAAACAGAGAAGAACAAAATGAGTTGGATTCAATTAAACTAAGAAGTGAAGACAGCATACATATTTTTTGTTCTATTTTTATTTGTTGAAAGTGACATTTAAGTGTCAATCTCACAAATACATAACTGATATTTAATTGAAACTAAGGTCAAGGGCCCCCAGTAGATTCAGCAGAACTCTATCCTCACAAGGCAGTCAGAAACATAATTCCTTTGGTGGCAGCAAATATAAGCTTAACACAAATACAGAGCACTAGTATCTTACAGTTAGTATCTAGATGTGTTATCTAAACCCGGGCTTCAAAAACTCCATAGAGAATTGTCAGCTAAGCTGGAGACAACATCAGTGAAAGTCCTCCTGCATAAACCTTCCTACAGCTCTAATCATAGCTGAAACTCCATCAGTGCTACACAAGTCAAAGATCTTACCAAAAAAGCTTGGCTTGTAAAAAGGCTTTTAATAATTTCAGAAAAAAAAAATGAAATAAAGATAGCAGGAGAAAGAAGTTTATCCTATACCTGTATAGCAGTAGAATATATAGTGAATTATGCTTTTCGGGTTTTAGAAGTCCACAATATATTGTCCACAAGACTAACCAGCAACTTCCAAGTTAAGTATGTTTTTCCAAGATGAGGATAAAAATATCTTCTAAAAGGGACGTGTTTATTTCTGAATTATATCTTTTTTTTTCCACTGCCATTCCAAACAGTTGTGGATTGAAATATGAATTAGATTCTTTCCAAGATTTAGCAAGTATGTGCATATATTTATATATACGCATGTGCATATTCACACTTATGAAACTGAGTATGCATCTATATATATATATAAAATACAAATCGGTAATTCTAAAAAAAGATAAAATGCTTATTTTTGCCCCTTTTTAGTTGCTATCATTGAAGCACAAAGATTCAAAAATCTAACATAAAAACCTCTAAATACCACTTAAAGTACCTTAATTTCTATATGAGAACTAAAGCTATGTATGGTTAAGGTGAAAATTTGTTTTTAAGTTAAGTTTTACTGTGCACGGAAAATGTAACACACAAGCCTGTTCATATAGAAAAATTATGCTAGTCCAACTTCTCTCACCGCAGCGGCCCAAAGATGTATTTAACATTTAATGACAATGACATGAATTTCTTCACACACAAAATGAGTTCCATAGCTTGCATATTCTTTGTCCACTTCTTTTTCAGTCACTGTCATGGGAGTAGACAACACATCAGTAAAGACTGCAAACCTAATTCATAATGCACTGTGTAACTTCTTGCTTGCTTGACTACCGGTCACATACAGATGCTTCAGTAAAGCATGGAATTGCATAGCAAGTTAAGATTTTATTTTTTAACTTAAATTTGTGAAAACTATTCAAGTCTGAAAGGAAAAATACTAGAATTTCAAATTTGTAACCCCTGAAGACAAAGGGAAAAACAAAAGGAGAAAGCATAAAAACAAGAATGAGACTATCTTTCAGTCTCATATTGGGTAAAACATTATATATATCTCATGTATTTATCATACATACATGATAAACTTGAACTTGCTTTGAGTTTGATTACAGTTTAATAGTTTGAGTGGGGTGAAGATAAGTACAAACAACTCCATGAATGATCCTTTGTAATGCAAGCTTCTTTGGGGAATAAATAAATAAAATCAATTAAACACTGATGAGTGAGTTTTACATTAAAGATAGCCAGACTCACAACATGGGCACTAATTATGCTTTGTCAGAACTTATCACCCTGTAGCCTTTCCCTTAAAACATGAATATTATGCTGGCAAGAGCTGTTATGAATTATCCTCTCACTATTCCCAACTGCTGTCAAGGAGCTGCAGTTCCTTCCTCATGCTCTGACCTGAGTACTCTCTCTCACATCACTAGTGATGTCTGCATTTCTTAACCATGACTTGCTGGAAAACAGGAGTATTCATATGTCTTAGCATACATGATACTGGATGTTTCAGTAAGAGATACAGAAATACACATCCTTCAAGTGAAAGCGCACACACACCACATTATAATAAGGCATAAAAGTTTGGGTGGGTGTCCTTTCTGTAGCACAAAAAAGCTCACACAAACCACCCCATCTTAAGAGATTGGTCAGCACTTCAAAACACAAAGCAAAGAAGAAGCAACCCTCATTCCTGTACATGCACTTCTCCTGTATGTGACTTTAAAACCATTTTAAGCATGCTAGTGAACACAGATAAAATCCTCAACTGAAAATGTATGCATTCCAATAATTAAAACTTGAATTTAAAAGATAAATATGCGTTTTTATTCGACAGCCAAGTACAGAGTGCAAATTATCCCTCACTTAACAATAAATAGGAGATCATTGTAAAATGGCAACTAAAACCTATAGTTCAAACTTTCTTAGACAGTCACATACATACTCTGAATAATTAGTCCCCTCTGAAGAAAGTAACTAATCCCAATATTACAAAGAGGGCTGTTCGTCCAGCTTCATAAAAGGTATTTAAGGAAAAGAATATGGGCAAAATTGAAAACAATTCTTACCCAAACTGGGTATAAGCATCTGATTTAACTTTGATTTTGGTAACAAAACACAGGTAAATATATCTGTTAGAAAGATATACTAGAGAGGCTCCTGTGCAAAACACACATAAATTAAAGATCATGTCTGGAAAAGGCAACCGAAAAATATTTAAGGTTACACATTAACCTAGTACTTTTCGCTCTCGACTTTGAATACTCGTCTCCTTTTTTTTTCTGAGCACGGAACGGGGGTAATTTCATTAACAAATGGCAAAGCAACCCCACTGATAGCAACCCAGCCCTAACTATGTGATTCTCCATGGACCTTGCCAAAGAACCAGAGTATCCTTGATGCAGTTTGACATCTGCATTGCTTAAAGGCCAACACAATTTCCTAAATTCTAGAGGTTGAAGGAAAGTGAGGAAAAAAGCACTTTCTATATATTCTCCCCTTGCTATTCAATACTACCTTTTAATACAAAAAAGAGAATGTTTTATGCTCTTGGAAATCACCCTTGTTGTGAGGTGTCGCACCCTGCCCTGTTCAATGATAAACCGCTCCATTACCCAGGCTGGGCTCCTGTGACCTCTGCGGCTGGGGCTGCCGCGCACGCAAACTTCTCAGTGCCCCTTTGCAATGGTTCATACCATTCTTCCTCAAAAAATACTTTCAAGACTATTCTCTGCCTTCTCTTTGAGAAACAGCTGCTTCTTAAAAAAAATCCAACTTGCTGGATTTGATCCACTCCCCACATCTTAAAGATGCAATCAGAAAGATACATGAGAGAGGCAGCCTTCAGGGTGAAATTACCAGCGCCTGACAACACCAAATGCAATTTTTTTAAGAAAAGGTAAGAAATATATCACTGTACCAAAAACATATAAAAATAACTTATAGTTTTGAGAAAGAATAGAAGCAAAGAACAATAGTATTAGAACACTTTCCTTCTCTTTTTCTCCATTAAAAAAAAAAAAATCCCTTCCTGGTGCTCATAGTGCTAAATTTTAACTAAAAAGAAAATAGCATTGTCTTTGTTAGTAAGACCTATAAGTAACAGTTTAGTAAAAGTACAGCTAGTCTGACTATTTCATATATGAAGCAAATAATTGAAATACTTTCAATTCCCAAAGTCTAAATGCCTTTTTTTAAAGGCAGATTGCTTGACTTTTTTTCCCTGAACGATAGCATTTTCATACACCACAATGACAAAAAGGTAAACAAACATATGCACACAATACTAAAAAAAATCTGCACATGGTGATAACTATTTCAGAATATACATCAGATATTTTTAACTCAGATTTTCCTTTTATAAAATTATTGGTAGAAAAACTTATCTGTTCCTCCTGAATTTTAGTTTTGAGTTCAAAGTATCTACAAATTATCTGTGAATATCTCGAGTTCCCTGCATTTAATTCTCTCCAGGGTTTATCACAGCATTTTAACAATCTATCCAGTCCCTCAAAAATACACAACCTCTATCTGAGAAATATTAATGGTTCTATTCTTATACGGAAATGAGCAAGCTCATCATAAAATATGGCCATTCACCTATCAAATATAGCATTTAGGAAAGGCGAGAAAGAAAGATTTCTCTAGAAAGTCATGACATTGTTCTTTTTTTTATATGATAAAATAATTACATATGCTAAACACAATATGTCTATCTGGCAGAAGTTTGGAAGGAATAGGAAGAGACTGCATCCAGTTATGCCAATACATCAGAAATAAGTCAAGGACAGTTTCCAATGGAGAGGATAGGAATTTTCGTTTGGTTTGGCTTTTTTCCCCCTCCTCTCTACCTTTCTGAACACTGAAATACACACTTGACAATTCATACTTCATTGAATAAAATTCCTTTAATGAATATCATTGACAACAAAGCAAGATTTTCAGCTGTGATTGATTCAGTTGCTGGTCTTCCCTCCTGAAAAAAAATTTTGTACAAGAGAGACACAAGAGTAGAAAATATAAAATTACATAAAGGATAAAGAGTACTTTACTGGTTTATATGACAAAACAGACAGAGTTTGTAAGAACCAGACAGTATACTAACCATTTCATGGGACAGACAGCATTACAGATAGAAAGAACAACTGTGAAAGACAAGGCAAGAGTAAATTTATTCATCTCAGAGAAGTATGTTTTCAGAGCCCTGTTATTTTTCAAAAGCTATGCCACTCTCGCACATTTCAAAAATAAAGCTATTATAGTGAAGCAGTACCTTTGCTGAACCTACATTTGCTCATTTTCCTTACTGTAGATCCTCCAAAGAGTTAAACGGAAAGCCCCGGCCATCAAGAACCTAGAGCCTCAACACAACTCGTTCCGACAGTCTCAGACATCACCTCAAGGTACGAGGAATGGCAGCGAAAAAGAAGAGTGTTCATAAAACGATGCTGAACACAGGAGAGCATCTTGGGCAGACTATAGAAATAGTCAGGAATCAACCTCTTTTGCCTGGAAACAAGCTCCGCTGACCTAATTCTCTAAAAACAGAACAGCAGTCCGAGGCACCGAGGCAAGCATGCCGCACCATATTTCAACAGTCTAATGAGACAATATTTAAATAACATGGTTTGATGACTCTAGCCTCAATAGTCTGCAATGGTGAACAGGACAAGAATCTTTCTGCTTCAGCATATATTTCTCTGATATTTTTTCCTTTAAAAAAGGCCAAGACGAGTAAAGCGATCTGCCCACAAACCTATACATTTAATTTGCATCAAGTTGTAAACTAAGTTTAGGAACAACTATATTTTAAAATCTCTGCGGGAGTACGAACATTGCAGAAAAAAACGGATTAAGCAGTATGTAAATAGCTTTAATAGATCTTGTGGAGAGTATATTTGTGCTACTTAGTGTCAGATTGTACAGACTCATCTGAATTCTCCCAAGTAGCAAAATGCACACTTAGAAAGCTGGTTAAAAAAAAAACAAAAACACTGGAGTAAAGAGAAAAACGGCAACAAGGTTGGGTTCAGAAGCCCAGGTTGAGCTTAGGCCTACAGGACACAAAATTAAAACAAACAAAACGTGCACTGAGATTTTCAACCTGTAAATCAAACAGGTGGCTAAAAGTTCAAACCTAGCATATAGGCTATGTAAGAAATAAATCTAGCTGGGCAACTACCTAAACTTGCTTTCAACACATACAGGAGGCATTTCCAGCTGCTAGGATATTATGTAGTGTATTAAGTTACATGTAAACATCCTCACAGAGATCATATACAGGGCTCATCATAACATTCACAAAGAGTAAAATCTTTGTACAGATTAATGGGCTCAGAAAATAATTCTGTAAGCTTTTTTTTTCTTTTTTTGAGCTATTCAATATCCACTTGAAGAAATTTAAAAGAACTATAGAGGGAGAAAAAACAAAACACAACAAAACCAATCACAACATTTAAAAGAAAGCCTCGTGTGACAGGACTTGCTGCTTTGGCAGACTCTCCCCTTGCTTCCCCCATCACTGGTGAACGTCCTTGCCTGTCTCATGCCGAAAGACGTAATGCAGATATAAATCTGTCACCACAATTAAATCAAAAATTGAGCACTTGGCTCTCTGCTGAAGATCAATACAGATTTATTTCAATTCACCTTCTCCATTTCTGAAATTACTTACAATTTATTTTTCTTTCACTGCAATATCTAGATTTCACTACACAGTAAAGATGTGTTTAGACTCCTTTCATATGCAAGACCTAAGTCCTGCAACCTTACTCCTTTACGTACATTTTTTATGATCACTCTATCTTGAGGTCATTTTTAGGGCTTAAGATATGTAAGGATAAATTTTACATCATTGTTTTCTCTGTTTCAAAAAAAGCCCCAAATTGTGCTCTCATTTTAATTTGGATGACCTGTTTTTCCAAAACGTGTGCTAGAAACAGAAAAAAACAACTTTGGAAGTTTGAATGCAACAGAATGAGTCACATCCTTAGATTATTCAACCTCAATCCACTTATTTCATTTCAATTCCACAAGTGGAATAACTGAATCTAGAAAAAAACTGAGATCCCCAGAAATGCTCTTGAGCTCCTAGACCAAGCACATATCAAAACACATCACAGCTTCAAGGAAAGGTCAGACGATGCTCACTACACCTAGTGCATTTTCTGGCTTCCATGGAACAAAATCTCTTGATCACATGCCAAATGGGTTTATGATCAACTCAATCAAGTTTCCTGATACAAATAATCAAATAATTAGCACTCCATAATATTCTTGGAGTGATACATTTTACACATAGCTGTATCACTCAGGTGCAGCCATAATATACGTTCCCTTGGGGAACACAGAGCTGAAGTTTTAAAAGCAATGTAATACCATGAGTCAGCACCTGCTTAAATCCTGTTAATCGAGAGTTCAAAGTACTTTTGAGTTTTTGAAGGATACTGCTTGATTCCTCTGATGCAACACTCCAACCAACATACAATGAAAGCCAAAGTGTATTTTTCTAAGCTATTAATCAGCATCACCATGACCAGTCAATTTGATAGCTGCAATTCTCCTATCTATATATAAAAGCAACACATAAAAGCACCAAATTAAATCAGTTTGCCACATGCTCACTTTACAGATCAGTATTTTACTCTTAGCCAGTATTTTGGTATACATACAGTATATTGGTATACAAGATCAATTTCAAATGTAAAATGCTACTAAAAAAGCCAAATTCGTTCTTGAATCCTTGCATCCAATTAACTCTCAAAAAAACGTATAAGCAATTGAAAGAATCCAAAGTTGAATGCAAAGACAATTACCTTGAACTTTGTAAGGAAACACTCAAGCCCCTGTAATTTAGAACACTTATTCCAGTACTGCTGTGCACTACTATACAAATTCCTATAGTGCACTTTCTATAGTGTGGATATCTTCATTTTCTGATCACAATGGTCCAAGCTGTTTAATTCATAAAAAGCTGTTGTAAAAATTACCAGCAAAATCTCAAACAATTCCAAACCAGAAATAACAAAATTGTCAACATTTAACTGCAAAAAGGAAAAGGAGGGAAAGGCTCCTAGTTTCTCACTAAGTGAAGAGTCAGAATGCGAATTATTATTTTTTTTCCAAGGAGCTGGGAGGGGATGAAAAAAATCACCCAAACCTAGCAGCTTAATTTCAAATGGGCTGGAGCTACAGGCACGACAAAGAACCAAAAAAACAACACAACGTCTTTAAGATTAAAATATAAAATTACATTTCTGTATGGTATAGCACATATGCAGCAGCTAATTTGAAGGGATAAGCTCAGGAGATGATACTCTTTTCACACACTGTTTTTAAGTTAAAAGAGGTTAGTAAATGCATCTTGTGGCACCCCACTACTGCTCAGGATGTAAACTTACCGAGAAGACTCTAAACAATCCCTGGCTCTCGGACAGTCCACCTCGCAGAAACTACTGCCTGATTTATTGGAAAGTAACCAGAGAACACAGAAGAAAGTAACTGCGAAAATAAAAAGGGTTTCTCATTTTAAAAAGCTGCCTGTTTCCCTGAATATACGAACAAGCGTCTGCAAGGGCGGAAGAGTGTGTGCCAGGACGAAAACCGGAAATAAAATGTTTTTAAAATGATGGTGCTAATTTGATGGCCCTCTTCTTTGGGTGGTCTATGTGACATCTTAAGGTCTGTTTCACATAAATGTTTAGCAGTCACCATGTAACCACATTAATGAGAGCTATGGTTTGAACACACTTTGTGCTACATAATGTTAAACTCCAAGTACTTTAAAAAGTGATTTTGTAAATATCTAAAATATTGCAATGAAAATTAACAAATGCTTTTGATCTTAATCCCTCTGTGCCTCATTTCTGCACCTGTAAAATGAAAATAATAATGCTTTAACTCTACTGAGTGTTTCATACTGGGTACATAGCTAAAATACTCCATGAGGATCATGTGGAATTAGGAATTCCATATTCAGTGCAAAAAATCAAGGAGCACAATTTAGGCACCTGCTTACTGACCAGCGATAAAAAAACATATACCGATAAGGTGCTTAATAAAATAAGTACAGCACTTCCTATATGTGAAAGGTCCTGAACAGTATACAATACTTCCACTAAAGAGTTTGCCATAATTAATGTTAATAGGGAGACAGAATTTAGATAGCATACACATTTCCTAAACATATCAAAGTTATGAAGCTTTCCTAGCTCTTTTGAAATCTGTTCTTGTTATACTTCTCTTTCAAACATATGTAAAATATGAAACATATGTAAAATATGAAAATATTCTGTATGTGGGCAAGTACCTATCTAGAATTCATAAATGCTGAAAGGCAGGACTTCAAGGAACCTACACAATAAAGAACCCATAGCTTATAACAGACGAGAAATTCTTCTATTTGTTTTTAGAGAATGGAAAGTTTCACATAAAAGACAATTATCCTAACCTACTTGCTTCATAGAGAATTTGCATTTTTAAATTTGAGCAGGTTTTTTTTTCCCCACTTTCATAGTAAATTTCAAGCTTATTGCTTTGCGTTTTAACAAATATCACAGCAGATATTCTGACAAAACTTATCAAAAATAGTACCTTTTAGTGGATTAAAAAATGCATCTGCTAGTGAATGTTGCAATGTCATATTATCTCCTTTTTGGATTAAAAAATGACTGTCATTACAGCAAAGTGGTTTGGGTAGTATGTGGTATGTGTTTCATATATGATGCTCTAAACTAAGAATAGCAGAAATATTTTTTACTGATTTGTTCTACTTGACATTTTAAATTCTGGTCATGTAAATTTATCACAGTAATTGTATTTGCTAACTAAAAGGTGAACTGATTTTCACAAAAATGCTTTCACATGCAACCCATTCAATCCTCCTGCTTGATCCTGCAGGAAAGACATCATGCTAAATTTAGGTTATTACAATCATTTCTATGGTAACAGATGGATGTGAAACACAGGATTATGACTTCACTGCACGACTGCAGAAAGAAGTTGGATGGTGGAGGGAAAAAAGATCATACTCGGAATGTCTGCAGCTGTAACAGGGCAACACACAATCACTGAGAAACAATATTGTTTGGGAAAGAGCATATACATTAAGTCTTCATTTTTTCAAGATATCTCAAGATATCTTCTCTGTTGGGAGGGGAATTTATCATCTGAGTATTTTTAAACTAATTTTATTAGCTAAGCATAATTAAAACAAAATAATGTTACAAAATAATGTTTTGTTTCAAGTAATAAAAAGTATAAATGGATAAAAAGTATAAATGAATCTAAGTACCTCAAGAAGTTGAAATAAGGAACAAATACAACATGACCTACTAATAAGAATTCATTCCCTATAAAAAGGAAAGATAAAAAGGGAGAGGATATTTCATCTAAGGCAATCAGGGAAAAAAAAAAAAAAAAAAGCTTTTTTTTCTCATTGTTCTTGCTTTTTGTGGATTATGTTCCAAAATTATTTATATAATGATTTCAAGCTAGAAATGCACCCCAGATTACATGAAAGTAAGACCCAGATCAGTCAAATAATTATTTTAACATGCCATGTTATCACTCGTTTTTCAGGGTTTTAATTGCATTTTAAAATCCGAATGAGTCTAAATCTGAGAAATTGTAGGTGTTTGTTGTAGTGTTATAAGCAGTATTAACTTTGCAAAAAGTATTCCTCAAAGTCACAGGTTCAAAGCAGCCACCCTAGCATCATCTTAAAAATACTGTACTCCCATGCAAAAGCCTTTACAAGAGAACGTCTGAACATCACCTACATTTCATCACAATACTTAATGATTCAGCAGTGAAAGACTACTATAGAAAGCAGATCTATAAGTAAGATTTCTGGGTTAGCTGGACAGAGGTCACCTAAATACAAAAGAAACATGATTCTTCATGTGACTAATACTAGTTCCAAATTTCAGTACTGAATATTGCTGTGATAACAAGAACATGCTCAGAGCAGGACCTGGCCATTAAAGAAATTCGGTTTAAAATAAAGTAAATGGAATAGATTTTAAATGGATTTTTGTTTGTTTGTTTCAGGAAAAACACTATAGGTACTCGAAAGCAAACACAATTTTTACAATTCAGAGGTTTTTTAGTTTTGCTTGGATTTTCAGATTAAAACAAACCTACAGAAAAATAAAAAGGAACAAGCACTAACTACTTACAAAGAATTTATGAGACGCATAGGATACGCAAGACAGATATAAACAGTTATTATACTTTTATGAATATAGAGACATATCCAAAAGACTTTAATCACTATTACAAAAAATAACTCTGGAATCTAAAGGTGACTGTGGCTCCAGAATTTTTTCTTGCATTTTGGATATTTAGTGCCTACTGATGTAATTTAACACTGAAGCATCTGCTGATTAAGGACTTACAGATCTTTTCCTCGATCTTTTCGCCTTTAAAACTCTGAAATGCCCAGTCCCTCTGTGTGGTTGAAATTAGCCAACAGGTCCCTACCTGGCAGAATTTAATGGCCAGTAGGCACCATATATGCCACTGTCATAAGTCCTTATTTGGTACCAGAAAGTAGGCTTAGCAAAAAGCAACAAAAGTGAAAAATGATGGTAAGAGTGGGAGGGGAAGGACTGACACAGTTCTCCAAATTAGAAATTCAGGTCTTGGCTATCCCAGTTTTCTCAGAAGGTTCTGTGGAGGACTGCAGCACTAATAAGGTTAGGAAAGGCACTGACTAAATAAAAACTGTTTTTTTTTTTTTTTTTAATTTAGACTCCCATTTAAAACTTTATTCTTTTTTTAATTTGCAATTAACCTAAATATCTTTTAAATACTCCTTATTTCTCTGGGAGGAAAACTCCCTTTATAAATGATTTTACTCAACACATACACCTTTTATTTAAGAACCTACAAAGAATCCAAAACACATTTCCTTTCTTTCTAAGGGCTCTAAGCCTTCCGTCAAAAAAGAAGTCAGACTTTGACGTCACTTCTAACATTTTACTTTTAATCAAGGTTATTAGAAGAGATGCATCATGTGTTTAGGGGAACAAGGCAGGCGGGAGGAGCGGGGGAAGAGGAAGGCGCTCCGTGCTTTCCAAGAGGAAGGCACACACCATTCCCGCGCCACCCGCCGCCGGCCGCTCTCGGAGCCAACCCTGCCCAGTGACCCCAGACACACGGTTCAGGGCACCAACAGCTCAAATGCGGAGACACACGGCAGCGACTAAACTAATGGACTGACAAAATTACTGCCTGTTTTGCTAGTCACTAAACAGGGTCACCCATGACAAAAATTGTGTCGTAATTCTGAACTGTAATAGCAGCGCTTAGCTCAGTGTTAACGTCTATAGCATCTGCAGTTGTACATCTTCATTAAAAACGCATTTAATATCCAAAACACTCAGCTGTTTTCATAAAGAACTCCCAAGCACAATTATTCAACACTGAAATGCAAAGACCACCATATACTAGAGTTATATCAATACTGTGTCAATATTGCCTGGTCAAATCCACCTAGATTTATAACAAGTGATTGCTAAAAAGTTGGCGAACTCTTCTAAACAAGCAATTCACAAATCTCTGCCAGCTGGTCACCATGTACTGTATTTGCCTTAAACGAGAAAAGGGATGGAGGTGATTAAGCTCCAGCGAGCTGGTCCTCCATCGGCTCCCACTTTTGGATAAGCAAATAAGCAACCCTCAGCTTTTTAACCTCCCTTTCCTCACCTGGGTCTGACAACAGGCAGACAGCGAGGCTGACCAGCTGCAAAGGATATTCCACAGGCTACCGAGCACCCAGTCATATGCAAAGACAAAGGTGTCTGCTAGAAAGACAAGGTCGGTTGAAACTAAATAATTTTCCTTTCTTTATACGAACAAAGTGATGGACAATGATCATAAGGGTATATTTAATAATTTGGGATTTTTCAGTATTATTCAGAGTGATCAAATAAGCAAGGGGCTGTGCTTACAAATACGTGATCCGAAAGGGAGGTCAAGGACACTGCATTGGCATAAGGCCTGGCAACAGAAGGAGCAAACCAGAGCAGACTGCTGAATCTGACATCTAGAGTAGATGAGCTCTGAATTTTAGTATACCAGAATTTCCTCTTCTGACACGGCGTTATCCAAGGTGGGCAGCTGTTTGCCTGGGTGTATCTACCGAAACGCACACAAAAGTTCTACCTGGATAGGCATACAATAGAGTAAGTTGTAAGCAAATAGCTAAGTTTAAAACAAATAAAGTTGCAGTCCATCAAACCATTAGCTCCGTTTCAGTCAATTGGCTCAGTGGTCAAACAGCTAGCTAAGACTTCTGCAGGTATAAAGGTAAATACTGATTTTTGACATTATTACAGAGTTATGGGAAGGAATGTCTTAAGAGAGAATCTTTAGAAAACAGAGAGGAATGGTTGTTTTCCAAGTATTTCTTTACCTAACATATGCACTCACTGTATTGATGGTTTAGCATTTAGATATTTGTATTAAAAAACTAAGTTAGGGATGCTTTGAAAATTTCATCTAATAAACCATCTGGAACTAAGACCAAAGAGAGTCCCCTAAACCATTAATTGCAGTAGTCCAGCATCTTCCAGATGTATCTTTCAAGCAGACCAGCTAGGAAAAACAGAGCTATTTCAATCTATATGTCATATGGAAAATGGGAAGGCGGGAGGGAGAGACAACAGACAAAATAAAAGGATGAAAATATTTTTTCCACCTGATTATTATTTTTTTAAAGTGCTGGTCATGCACAGTTGATTCTGCTATAAATTACAACAAACTAAAAGTGGAAATAAGATACTCCTCAAATCACTTCCCTAAATTCGTAACCTTCAGTATAATTTCTGGCAGCAGAATGTCAAATAACACAAGAAAAGTTCTGTATTTTTCTGAGTAAACACACAAGTTAAAATGAAACTCCAACAATAAACCCCAACTAAGATTAGGTTTCATATTACTGAAGGTCAGATAGTTACAAACAACAATTTTAATTATTTATTTATTTTTAAGTGCTGAAGAAAGTATGCTGCCCTGGAGGCTCCCCTTTTTAAAGGTATACAAAAATACTAATTACTGCATACAATTAAAAAAATACAAAATGAAAGAAATCTGGACCTAAAAGCTTTTCTCTTTGTGGTTTGAAAGGCTCCCATGGAATAAATGAACACATTCAGTTCAACCAAAAATACAGATAGCTTAAAACCACAAATATTTACAGAAAACACATTTTAAGCCACATATTAAATGTAATTTCCCCTGGAAACTGTACATTACAGTTAGTGGTATATTTACATTTTAAGAGAGACCGAAATGCACACACAGAGGTCTATATCCCTGCAATTTCAGGAAGCCACAATTGCCACAACTCCTTGACATCTTTTATTGATGATAGTCTTCTAAGTACAAAAGCTTTGTTTCACACATCAGTCAGATTTATTTTGTCACATTTAATCAAACTTTGTGGGTTTTTTTCTACACAGGGAAAAAAATAATAATAAAACTAAACCAATTAAACCCCACCTTTTCAGTAAACACAACCAAAAATTTGTTTTTAATTTTAAGAATCACAGTAAAAACTAGTGGATTTAGATGCAGTAAAATTCTTTGGTTTCTGAAAGAAAAACTAAAAATACTCAAATGATTCTTGTACAGACTTTGAGTATCACCAGGTTTTCCACAAATTGCCTTAAAATATCATCAATTTGACTAAAAATTAAAAACAATATTGAAGTTTCTCTTTTATAATTAAGACTACCTAACATTTAATATGACTTTTTAACAACATAGCCTCTGTCTTCACCTAGTTTTCAATTTGCCAAAGCATTGCTCATCCAAATGACTTTTCTGGACCTCTGCCTCCAGTTGCTTCATTGGTTGTTTTATTCTACTTCCCAACTTCAAAGTGAATCAGTAATCGCTAATGAAGCTATGAAATATAAAGTATTTTCTGTACATTAAGTATATTAAGTGCTTCCATAGAAGCTCCAGTAACTCCATGTGTAACTGGAGACAGATGTGCCTTTCATAATCTCAGGAAAAAAAAAAAAAAAAAAAAAAGAAAAAAAAAAACGGAAAAACCTGAATTCCAATTAAATTGCAACCTTCTGAACAACTTAAATTAGTCGAGCTGAGGAATCAAAGATAATTATCTGAAGAGACCAGTATTCTCTATTCTCATGCAACTCTTACGTGCCATCCTGACTGATGCTATTTTGGGGACAAGACTAGATACCTTAGTTTGTGATTTTCAATGCTAAGCACAACTTGGCTTTCAATCGCTTTTAGTCATCATCAGGCCCTGCTGTTGCAGCAGCTACCAAATAACAAGAGATGATCTCAACAAAACTGAAGCTTCAAATGGAAGAGCTAAAGGACACAATGTGACCTAGTGATGAACTGGCAACCAGGAGGAGGCACTTGCAGGTTAGGGTGCGCAAGGAAGAGATTCATCATTCTGAAATGAATGTTACTTTGAAAAACTAAGCGTTCATTTAACAAAGTCCTGAAAAAAGCTCACAAATTCTGTTAAAACTAGCCTTCCCAAATGATCCTTTACTTTGGGCATGATTTGTAAACCATTTTTGCTTACAGTTGGGCATTCAACATTCAAAGCTGCAAGTCCAGCAAACACAACAGCAACCATCCTTTAACAATATACTATACTATAATAATTAAAAATGTATCCTGACAAAAAGAGTACCGTAGCAATTAGAAATGGAAATTCAATCACACAAAACTACTATAGCTGTTATCATTCCCTCTCCTGCCCTCCGCAAGAATCAGATAGGACAACAGCATATCTTACCTTAAGGATACTAAAGCAATAATTCTTACTTACGAACACAATGAAAACAAGAACCAAAAGACAATCAGAAGCAAACAATAATACTCTATTTCATGCACGTTTTCTGGAATAAGTAGTAAATAAAACATCACCTCCATATCGGAATATCAGTCAGTTAAAAAGTGACAATGCTGAAAATCAACTCACCCAAACCCAACAAGAACAGCTCATTCCTCTGCACCATTTCAACAAAAGGAAATACAAAGCAGTTAAGAGGTAGCACCCAGGCAATGACAATCACTACAAACCAATCCTCCAAAGGACAAAATCAAAACTGGAGACTATTAGCTCCACATGATGTTGTATAAAACAAATTTGGAAAAACAAAAGTTAATAAAGTATCAGATAAGAATTTGGCCAGAACACACAGGCACTGGTATTTTAGCCAATTAGGGAGATTATAAATTGTAAGAAAATTATCCTCATTTACATGATGATTTTTTTTTATTAGAAACTTAAAAAATGAATGTGAGAGACAACCTACAAGCTGAAGCACTAGGAGCATTTTTTTAAAAGTGAATTTTACATAAGAAAAAAAAATTGAAGGAGTATTGCTTTTATTTATTGCTTTACATACGCCATACAACATTTCTGGTTACTGAATCTTCACCATGCTGAGCATAAACTCTCAGGAATAAAACTTTGTGCCAGAATTGAACTCTGCAATTCTCAAGTAGTAAAATCTAGAAAGGAAAATACTAGAGGAAATTGTAAAAAATCAGGCAGCTTCAATCAAATTTGCTGTCTGTTAATTTGAAACCTTTTGCGATACGATGACCAGAGAAGTAACAGCAAGTATCTAGGTGCCTGAACCAAAAGTCAACAATATTGAGTGAAAGAAGAGAAAGTAATATTGATTTCCAGCACTGATATGTGGCCTACATTCAAAAGGAAGACAGGTATGAAGCAAATGGTTCTTCTTCCCATCTTCAGCAGCAGAATAAATAAGCCCACACTGCTATTTATGTCTTTCATCAATAGCCCTCAACTGTTATTTTTACTATTCGTCTCTTTGGAGACCTAAAATATATTTACCCATAATTATACTATCATCTAGATTATATGAAGAGTACTCACTCTCTTCATACTTTTTCTGATTTCCAATGCTCCTTATAGAAGGTTTGTATGGAAAAACAGCTGACAGAAAAGGTTCTATATTCAATCCTTATTTTGAAATATATGTGTATTTTTAATCCTATTCTTCCAGTAAATTCGTTACACAAAAATTTAACAGTCACAGTAGGAAAAAACAAACAAAAAAAAGAACATTTGCAACACTTCCATTTTGTTTTGATAATAGAAGTTTATAAAGATAAATGTATACCTTTAAATTATCAACAGAAATTATGGACTGCTGGGCATTTTACATTAACACAAAGCTGTATTAAAGAGCACTTTTGACACTACAGTAGGCTACAATACAGTTGTTAACAGATTCCTGCAATGGGTTCTTTACTTATTCACAATTCTTTCTAGGTAATTTAAGTGAGGAACCTTGGCATAATGAATCTATTTTAATTTGATTTTCTTAATTAGTTGCTCAATTGCATTTAATTTTTATACAGATGTTCACAGTTTGTTCTGAAGGTATATTTTGTACAGAAGAAAATTAGAAGTATGGCAGATTTTTCCAGCTCTGCCAGACTGGAACGTTTAGAGTATTTGTTGTTGTTGTTGTTGTTGTTTTGGTTAAATGCTTTTAGTCTATTAGGCTATAATGATAACCTATGCAGATAACTTCTTTAACAGCTAGAAATGCCATGTAAAATTATGCCTCATATGAGGGTCAAAATAAATAAGCAAATAAATCTGTAAAGCCCTTTCAAGAGCAAATAGCTTTCACTGGATTTCATCTAGGTATACAAAACTCTATTTTAAAAGAACATGCCCAAGCTAATATACATAAGTAGATCGTGTATTTAGCTGTATGCACGCATATGTTTAAAGTTAGTATCAAACCACATTTGAACTTCCCTTGGCAATATTTCATAGCTAGATTTTCATGTCCTATTTTTGTTCATCACTTTGCAGACTAATTGTTCATTCTGGTCCAAATTTAACTCTGCTGTTAGATGCAACTTGAGTTTAGCTTGTTCACATCCTTCAGATTTCATGCTACTACATTGAACAGTATAACCTATCAGACATTTTTCTTTCAAGTATTGTGAGATTGGGAATAAAAATGTACACAAATTGGAATATTGTGCAAATGATCATCAGGAATGTTCAGCAAGTCCTTCCTTCCTCAGTTAATTTAAATTAAACTTAGGTAACCTTCTTTTATCATGCAGCAAAGAATTCTGGCCCAAGAATTTCAAAGTATTACACAAAATGCACTTTAACTAGTTTCTGCTTAAAAAAAAAAAAAAAAAAAAAAAAGTTGAACTAAGGTATTTTACCCTGATACTGTATATGTGTATTAATTTATGTAAACTATAAACAAGTATTAGTTAAAAGTCCCTGCACTGTAATGTAAGAACCTTTACAGTTATTATCCTGCGCTATAATCCTATAAAAATTAACTAATCATCTTTGATATAATCCTTTGATGTAGCTCAGATTGCAACACAATCTGAATATAAGATTGATCTAAGATAGCTGCACTTGAGACCTCTCAGTTCTCTTCAGTCTTGAAGCACCCCAAGAATGGCCCATGAAGGATGAGGGCTTAATTCAGCATCCCTAAATATAAATTCAGGTAATTTCTTTTCAGTGTCTAGCATGGAATATATCAACACAAAACGGAATAGGTAGAAACAAGCTTTACTATTATTTCCTACCTTTTTAGAAAGTTAGAAGCTTAAACAAGGTAAAAAGTTCAACAAGCCCTGATCAACCCAATTACATGCACTCTGTTAGGCAGATTAAAACATCTTTCCAGTTCATGTACAACAGGGTAATTTTTATCCAGCTATACAGTGAAAATGGCCAGATAAAACAGTTATAAAATGTTGCTCAAAAAATTCAAGTTCTTATGTTCAACATTTTTTTCTGCTTAAGTTTTAATAGTTTTGTTTTTAAATGAAGGGAGTTCACAACTGAGGAAAACAGACTCTAATGGAAAGCAGGAAGCATTTTAGACATTTTATTACACTAAACATTCTGACTGTTCCACACCACTAATGGTAAAATTATTTAAAAAAGCTTAGGATTTTGTAGTTAAAAATTTGTAAAATATTATGGGGAACAAGTGTTTCGAGGATTCCACCAAAAATATAGCAATTCACAACTACTTTTTAAGCTATCAGAGGCAGGATCTTGCAAAGAAAAAAGGACTGCCATCATTACCTACAGGTTCATGAGAGGGAGCATGACAGAATTAACAGCTTTCAACTGTAAAATTACTAATTCCAGTAATACAGTACATTAAACATGCCATTTGAGATATATGCCAACTTCAACTACCACATATGGCATATCTATCTAATTATCACAGTTTGTGTTTTCATATGCAGAGCTGTTCTAGTTTTTAAACAACGTGTCAAAATGCACTGTTTTATCTGAAAACATGATAAGACGGAGATTTAGGCAGAAGAAACTGTCTCATAATATGAGTACGTCAACATTGTATTTTTAAGACGCTGTAAACTGAAAACTGCTAAGGGATGAAAAACTACAAAAAAGCCCAAACAAGAAAAACAACAACAGAAAAAACATTATCAGAACAAGTCTTTCCCTTTTTAACAATGCTCTGGGTTTTTATTTGTAAAAACAAGTTAAGATGCAAATTGACTTCTCATAATAAGAATAATTATTTCAAGGTTAGTATTTTTAACTTTTAGTTTTCAAGTTTTTTATTTGCCTATTAACATATTAAGTCATAGCCGAGGATGGAAAATAAAACAATAAAGTTAGTCATTCTTCCAGTTTTGCATCTGTGATTTAAAAAAGTATTGTGAAGCAGCACTTGTGCAGACATCAGTTGCAGTGAAGACAGACTTCGCTTGTGTTCATTCTTCATGTGCAATTTGACCTCACTCCACACAATCGCTATTGCAGAATCTTACATTCTAACTGCAGTTCAATACAAATCATGCACTGAATATTTGATTTCAAACTCCCCAGCTGGTGCTCAGTGTTACTTCAGCTGTTCAATGGGATTTTTTTTAATATTTCTTTGTGTAAATAAGCAAAGATCTCACACATAATTAGCATGGAACATACCAAAATCTTAATCTCTCCTTTTGCATCTTGTAAACAGTACCATGGATTTTTATACAATGAAATCAAGATGTGTATGGAAACAAAATCGAAACATGCTGGTAATCCAAATACTTGGGAACTTGGGTTCTGCTCAGGAATACAAAAATAAATACCAAGTAAGTCATCAACTGTGATTCTGACCAGGTCCCCTTAAACCTCATGAGTTGAGTGAGGTTTTTTTTTTTTTTTTTTTTTTTTTTAATTACTGGTTTCAGGAGAAAGCAGACAGTATTCTATTCCCAAAGTACATATAATAAAAGCATGTGAGAATTTCTTTAAGAAGCACCTCCAGGTGCTTTCTTTTCTGTTTTAAGTGACCATCAAGTCCTTGCATTAGCTGTTACCTTTACAGAAGGTTACTATTGAGCACAAAGATAAACCCCCATGCAAAATTAATGTTTGTTTGCTGAATCAATTAATGGAAAAGTGTTAGATTCTGAGCACTAAGCCTGACATTTTTAAAAACATAATTTTCAATAAATAAATTAGACCAAGTAAAAAAAAAAAAAGCTTTTGTAAAAGGAACATTCCTGTTTAAGTAACTGGGTTATTCAGAGGGTTACAAAACCTAATATATTCCAAAAGAGAACCGTGTATATATGTGTGTGTGTGTGTGTGTGTGTGTATTTTTTTTTTCTCCATGGTTCATAATATTCAAATAAACCATTTGGTCTTTTAAATCAAAATATTCTATTAAACTGTAACTAAAAACAGGAGATTTTTGACTTCAAAAGACGTATTTTGGTTAAGCTAAAATGCCAGTGTTTCCTTAAATTTATTTTTTAAAGTTTAATGTTTTGGATTAGATACTTAAGAGTAGACTCACACCCAGTAACTCTTTATATATTTAAGATAATTCAGTCAAATTCATATTTCTTTGTGAAATCTGATTTCTAGATGTCAAAAGTAAAAATGACCGTTGTGTGTTGGAACAAAAAGTAATGTTTTAACAAAAGCAGTAACTTACAAACTGAAACAGATTCTATAAAATGTTTATTTTTAAGAGGATTTGTAAGAGAATTTTGATTAGATTTAAGGCTCTTTTTTTAAACAGAGCTTGTTTCAAGAGTAGCGTACATTAACATAAAACCAATATTTGTCTACACAGAATTCCTTAAATGACTGAACAATTTACAAATATATTAAAAAGCCAACTTATCATAAAAAGATGCGTAATTATTCTTTGAGGATCAGAAAGCCCAGCCAAGCAACATGATTTATGTACAGCCAAAGAGCATCAGTAAGAAGTTACAAAAACAGTATTAGTTATATACAGTGTGTTTTCTTGATTTGTCCTGCTTTCAGCATTATTAAAGGGTCACCTTTCAGCTAAAACTGAAAGGAAGTTTTAAAAGACCAAAGTTACTTTGATTGCAGAGACATATTGAAGTAAAAAAGAAGGTATAAAACTCTTACCCTAAGAGATTCAGAACATGTGCATTTGGCAAGTTCATATCAAAAACTTGTACCATACACCTAACTTTTGATAAACATCTGATTGTAACTGCTAAAATACTGAAGGCGCCCTACATGATCCTCTCCAAGGCACAAGATTTATTCTTGTATTCACTGTTTACTTGACAATTTTAAAATTTAATATAGGAATACAAATACGTATTCAAACACCTTTATCCTTCCGAGATACTAGCAGTTAAAATTGTAAGTCTAGAAAGAGGTGAGAAGAAAGGTTTCCTCAAGCAGAGGAGAGCAGCAATAATGCTAACTTCCACAGATAAACAAAAGGAAAAAAAATTGCTAGAAAAGAAAGTGCTTAAAAAGCACCAAATGATCTAAATCTTGAACTTTTCTAATGAACCTCTTGCATGCGTTTTTTTGAATGCACTCAGCAGTTGATCTTTCTACATATGAAAAGTGCATAAAATTAGAACCATGCAGATGGAATGCATATTTCAATTTGTGTACATTAAGTACTTACCTGAAGTTAATCTTATACAGAAACTGCTGGTAACTTTAGTCCTCACTTTCTGGGAAGGCAGTGAAAAACAAGGAAGAAATCCCTACTTGGCCCTTATCCTCATAAGACACAAGAAATGGAACTTGAATTCCTTTTTGCTGGAAGCAAGAACAGTATCTTGCAGTCCTACTCTATACCAATAAAGGGTCTGGACAAATTTAGAAAATGCTTAGCTGTGGTGGAATATTTGATCACAAGCAACATAGCAGAAAAATATGTTTCAGTTTTGATTAGTTCCAGAGAGTGTTCACCCTTGCAAAGTTCTACTTACCACACAATCTGCATTCACTGGATTGACAATGATGAGTACCTTTTATTGGCAAAACTTCCATTTTGAATGGCAAATATAAAGAATATGCATAAAAAGTACATTAAACTACTCACAAGATAAACTGCAGATTTTCCAGTGTTTAGAACATGGTGAACTACAACTTTAAGATTCAAAATTTAAAGGTTTAGACTAAAATTTGAAATTCTTAAAACAGCTTTAAAATTAAAAATTGAAATACTTGCTTAGAATGAATCAGATCCTCTCTCTCAAAAACAGCAGCATATGCAAAACAATTTTATAGCAAAATATAATCTTTTGACAAAATATCCTTCCTAAGGATATTCAGCATTTCCAGCAAGACTCACCAATTTCCCTTGTGGAAGGGCCACTATAGCAGTTATGCTACAGAGCCTGATGTACATGACACCAGCAAGTTCTTCCTATCCAAAGTATCTACACTAAACTTGATTACTTTTCTATCCATTCCAAGAAGAAAAACCACCCTCTCCTTCCAAGAGAAAAGGCAATTGGTGAAAACTACTCTACTCTGACGGGAATTAACGAGTGAACCTATTCAGTGCTGAATGAAACTTCAACAATGAGTCAAGCTTCAGGATGAAGAAAAAAGTCTACTCAAACATCTAAAGGTATCTTGGTCTTTCCTTCTAGAGGGTCACCCATGTGGATTCCACATGGCCTGCTGATCCACACTATTGCTGTCACGTAGATCTGCTCCTTTACAAATTGAGACGAGCTCACCCAAAATCTGCCAGTGCTTTCCTCTTGAATTGCCAACAATGTGTACTGCAATTCAGTAGATATATACTAAGAGTGTGTGTGTGTGTGTGTGTTTTTTTCCCCCCCTCTCAGTTTGCATTCTGAATTACACTTCTTTCTAGATCTACTTGGTACAATGCAAATAGGAAATTTTCATTAATTCCTGAGACAGCCTTTATTTTAAAAACATGTGTCTGGAATTTAATATCAGAGGGTAATTATCAGCTTATCTGCAACCCAGATAAGCATTAAAAAGTACCTACTAATATAAACAAATACAAAAAATATCCTTCATGACCCTTAAACCTTACAGAACCCTTAGTTCTGTCTTCATGGAATCTGTGGGCAAGGGAATAAGATCCAAGTTAAGACACTGCTATACTCAACTACAGAAAGTATTCTGAACACCTGCTCTCATCTCCTATGCAAAAACAACAATTCACAGAAAAAAAATCCTGCATAACCTCAAGAGCCTATTTAACCATATACATATTTTTTTAAAAAAGGTCATTAAATTTTAACTGAAAGACCAGAAATAAAAATACCACAACCCTTAGCAAATTGCCTTCATTTTCTAGAGTTTGCATGGGAGAAATAAAGTACCCAAGTCTTTCTGATAAAAAGCCAAGTCTTTGGCTTTTTTTTTATTTTATTTTTTAGTCTTTATCTTTGATAAAGACAAATAAAGAAATGAAAAATGATCTTCAGACAGTCATTATAAAGCTGCCAAAATTCATCAACGTATAGTTATTGAGAAAAGAAAATCCACAAAAAAAATGCACAGGATAAAATCTTACAAATTCCTAGGCAAGACAACAAATAAAGCATAGCAGTCATCTAGACACATTAATGAATTATTCCATCAAAAAGGTCAAATAATGAATAAACAACCATAGAATTATTTTTATTTCTAGCATGTACGTGTGTGTTAAAGAGAAATTCAAGGGAGTACTATAACTAAAACTGACTATATTTTGGGCCAATCTTACCTGTTGCATCCTCGAAATCAGGAAGTGCTACACTACCAAATGGTGAAGAATGGAACCAGAATTACTCCTCTACATTAAAGACCACCCTTTTAAAAAGTAGAGCTATAAGTTCTGAGCTTAACTCTCAGGAAAACATGCTAATATAGAAACAGAATAATAATTAGTTACTAATCAACAAGTTATCATTTTAAAAACAATAAAAAAGACATAAAAATATTATTCCAATCAAATGCTTACCTTGCTACCCCCTATATACAGTCTCTTCAAGATTAGAAGTTTCTAAGAAAAATCTGCGTCAACTTAAATTTAAGACACAGGAAACATAAAGGATGACAAATATAGCCACCCATGATACTGAATCTATCAAAAATATACAAGCCTAGTGCTCTGAGGTTAATGTCATTGTATGTTAATTTCTATATGTGCTTTAAAATACAACACCCTTGCTGATTTAAAATCTTTTTTCTTCTATTTAGAGGTTATTCAGGAAAATAACTTATGATGAACCCAAGTGAAATAAAGAGCTGCCCACCATGCAAAGTACCTTCTCTTTTTAAAGGTCATTTCCTGACAAATTCTAAGAATCTGCTTATCATATACAGTTGGTCCAATCTTTGCTCCAACTACTTGTATCAATCCGTTGTAAAAGTCTTTTATCTGGTAATTGCATCACGTTGGCACATTATAACAGCTAGTCCTAGCAGTAGGTACATATTGAACTAGAATGCAGCTTACAAAGTTTTTATTGTTAAAAGCAGTGCAAATACTAGATGAGCACTTGGCATTATTACCAACCTAAATAAAAACTTATATTCTTGAAGAAAATCTTTCTGAAATTGACACTTCTTTTTTGTTGTTGTGATTTTTAAGCATTCCAGCATGCTAGAAATCACATGCTGGTTGAGGATTAGTTCAACAACTAGTAGACATCAAAGTATTACACTGCACAGTAAAACACTCAGAAGTAAAACACTCAGTAAGCAGTTTCTTGGGAATCCAATTTTTACTTTAGATTGACAGAATCGCCAAGTGTCCACCTAATACAGTAAGTAGAAGACATACAAAGTGTGCACACACACATGCAAGATGGAAAAGAAAACCCGTACACATACTTTGCCCAACTTTCCATTACAATATATCAGCAACCTATTCTTACAAATCTTTAAGGCACCCATTTTGTTGCAGACCTTTGAAAATCAGCACAGACAGAATGCCAGAAGAGGGTCTTCATACCACAGAATTTCTCTTCATATACAGGTCAATAAATTTCTAAATAACACCTATTTTTTGTTTGTTTTTGTTTTGTTTTGGTGTGCGTGTATTTCTCAGGAAAACTGCCGGTAAGACTGCCAGCTTACATTCAAACATAAATACTCCATAACTCCAGCTCAACGCTGGTGCCAAAACAGCGACCGCTGCAGCACCCGAATTGCCGCAACCTACTACGCACTGTTCTAGATGCATTCAAAAAAAATGCCAGATTATAGATGGAGACAAAATGTGAGCCTCAACTAGACCAAGCTCCAAATAGGCATACTACCCAAGCAGCCTTCTCTCCTCTCCCTTCCCTCTAAGCCACTGCCCTACTCCTTGGTAACTATATGGCCTGATAGAGTTTAACTCTATATGCATTCGAGATGCTCAGTGTAGCAAACCAAATGGACATGTGTCATTTCCTACTTTTCCAGTGCATGGTTTTATATAAATATTTTCAGTAATTTATGTTATAAAGAGTCCATAGCAATATTCACCTAGCTATTTGTGTTTTCTCATCTACAATTTGAAGAGTGGAGTTTAGCACACATTAGGAAGATATTAAATTACTGCTGCCTTTGATCACCTGAGTCTACAAAGAGAATTTCTCCCCCATATTGTAAAGAAGTCCCTACTTGAAAATAAAATTAAATACATGTACATACAAATCTTCCAAGAGCTTTGGAGGGTGCGCACTATGATTCTTGAGTCAAGCAAACAGGTGCCACTCTATGAAGTGGGGGAAAATAGTACAAATGTGTGAAGCTCTTTATGTGGGAAATTACAAGAGAGTTAAATGGCACTGAGCAAGGCACAAAAAAGTGCTTTTAAAATAGAAACAAGGGAACATGCAGAGAACCTCAGTATCTAATTTAATTAATGATTGAGAATGCAAAGGCTCCAACTGGTGAAACATTAGCAGCAGCCATGAATTTCACTGTAGTTCTGTATAACAAGTAATCTTACCTGAGTGATTCTCAAAAAAATGTCAACACATCGATTGTATTTTTCATCTGATCCTGTCAATGCTGAGATGACAGGCCCTGCAGGATGCAGTGAGAGATCAATGATGAAAAACAGATGTTTAGTCTTTTCACAATCAAAACCTACAAGACCAGGCAAATAAGAAATTTTGTCTGAGATTTAGGCTTCCTTATATCTAACAAGCCCTCCCTTTACATAATCACTTACATATACATGAACTGACAACTGCCTTCCTCACTTAGAAGGGACTAAAACACTGGACCCTCAGATCATTCATATTACCAACGTAAAACTTTAAATCTGGTCCCTAACAAGCAGACACTACTCTTCCAAGTACTACTTGGTCACATGGCTAGATATCTGTATCAGCTACTTTCTACATCAACTCCGTTGCCTTTCCTGAAGTAGGCCTAACTTTGTCCACCAATCACACAGAATACTTAAACCTTATATAAACTCAAGTGCAATTCAGAAGACCAGTCAAGAGCAGCAATCCACAGATATACTGAACACAGCTAGTTCAAGTGAGGAGCAATAAATTCATAATCAAAACTTTAAAAAGCATGTTAGCATGTACATTTGGGAACTGCCCAACTTCAATATACTTACTTCCAAACACTGCCTTAAACTAGCATTTCAATCACACTAGTTACATACTTCCAAAGGGAGTTTAGTGTTTGGATATAATCAAGAACAGAATATTTAATATTAGGTAATTGCCAATCAGATGCAATCACAATGAGAAAATATGTTACAGATAAAACAAATTTATATCCAATATGCTATAGTAAAAACAAGCTTACTAGGGGAAAATTTAGATAGCCGCCTTTTTCTTAACTATTAGACATATTTAATATTTCTATTAAAAAAGTGAAAGTTTAAAACAAAAAACATCTTGACAATCATTAATTTTTAATTAATATATCAGCAGTGTAATTAACCCCTACTGAATAATCACAATTTGCAAGGTGGATATCTCAGAAACTGACATAAAAAATAGAACAGAAGTTTACGAAAGAGTAACTTAATATTTAAAAGATCTGTAGGCTAAACTTTGGATACTTCCTTTATGGGATAAAAAGATAGAATGGCCCTGAATATCAAGAAAACTATAAGCAACTTGGTAAGTTTCCTAAAGTTCTGTCATGCAAGCAAGCAGAAGATAGTACTTTCTCTACAGTTAAGTAATTTAGCAGACTTGCACACATACATAGTACACATTTATTCTGCCAGCTAAATGAATTCCACTTTTACCCATTTCCATATTACTGCAAATCTCTAAAAATCACAAGACTGAGCTAACCAGCACAAGCAACTAAAATACCTCAATACAGAGCGCACTAGAAAATCATACAAAACACAAATGTAACAGGATTGTTCAAAAAGACGCGGCAGTATAGGCGATTTTATCCCATTCCGTTTGCTTGAACAAACGGCCATTTTCATTTACAGACAACTATATCTGTTGTCAAAATAAACAAAAATATTTTTCAGTAAGTCCATTGCAATAGCGACATTTAGAAATTAGGTTTATCAGCTTCATTACTTCATAGATACATTCAATAACCAGCAAAAATATTTCATCATTTTAAATTAACATATATTTAGAATTTTATGCTAATGTCAAACAAATGCAATCACAAAAAGACAAGGCCTACCTAGAAACACAATCATCAGTAAGACAAAAAAGCAGCCTTTCCACTTCTGGTAGGTATTGTGTTTTATACCACGACACCGCAGCCTCCGAGGGTCAGATTAATTGAGACCCACAGCAGCTGCAGTGCAATGTGAGAAGCACACGCAGCCACAGCCCTCGTCGGTCCAGCCCAATCACCTGCACCATTCCAGCACAGGGCAACTGACAACTACCACACTTCTTGAGCAGCTCATGAGCTCCCACTGCTCTACTGGTAAATGTTAAATACAAACTAACCTCTTTAAAGACGCACCACAATGCTGACTGCACCTGCCGTTAGCTGCAATGATGAATCCCAGAGAGATGTTTGTCAGTCAGATCTCTACAGATGTTGCTTAACTTTATGCTACAGCTGTATCCAAAGACGGAAATGAGAGAGTAATCAGGCACAAACCCTCCCCCAAAATCCCTGTATGCTCTACTTCTAATAGCTAGTCTGACAAATTCACTAAAGCAAAGGTTTTCTTTCAGCTACTGATCACAGATTAAATTAAACTCTGTGGTCAACTACAGAGAGCAGTATCTTAGCTGATGCAATTAATTAATGAAGAAACAAGAACACTAAGACCCTTTGAAAAAGGTATCACATAGATTACATCCATTTTAAAACAGCGAAGAGTGAATGCATCTTTTATTGCACAAGGGAGAAGAGGAAAAACGATTAAGAGATTCAGACTTTCCCTAATTATATTTTTAAAATAATAGCTCCAAGCCCTGTATTATGAGTAACATCCATTAAAACTTTAATCTTCCTGCAAAATATCACTAAATTATTATATGGAAATTTCAAACTCTGTGACAACAGAAATATTTAAACATGGCAATTCATATAAACTTAAACTATTGTCTTTTAAAAACAGAAAAAGTAAGTCCAGAAAACAGATATTCTCAATGAATATTCACCTACAGAGACCTCAACTTTATCAAAAAACAAATAAATAATACTGTTATTAGAAATATTTTCATTTGCATATAAGCACTTCCTAATCTACTGAGCATCGCTCTTTACCTCTCTCCGATTACTCTGAAAACCAGAACAAAGTTGAAAATAATGGCAAATGGTGTTTCTTTGCAAAGATTGTAGCCATTTTTGTTCTTTATTTTTTCAATGAAACGCACATATTGTTAGACTGTATCAGTTAAAGGTAAACCCTTCTCACTATAGCACAAGTTGTTTTCAACCTTTCTTATGCAAGAGAAAGACAAAATACTTTCTTGCAAATCTTTTACTAGGTAAACACTTCCTCAATCATTCACATATCTAAGTTTCTAACAGCAGAAGAAATTGGTGCAAAATTTCCACTGAAATTTGATTAAAATTGCTCTAAACTTTTCAAACAAGAAATTACTAAATAATAGTACACTAGGTGAATTAGTTACATAACAATCTCAAGATCATACTCAATATATATTCAGTGGCAGCTTCCTTTTAAATGCAAAGTATTAAGGATCTGCTAGCTAACAAGCTGACTTTTTTCTTTTTCTTTTTTTTTTTTTTTTTTAAGTCTGCTCCAGTAACTAGGCAACTGACAACTGTCCAACTGAGAATTATCTCTCTGAACAGCTGGCAATCAACACTTGGGGTTTCTTTTTCTTTTCAGTTTTAAACTAGTAAAAAGACTAAAAATTACAGCTATTTTATAAACCTAAGCAGTTCTAATGATCCTACCTCAGAAATCTCTACTCACACAAGTAGTCATTTTCCCAGTTCCACTATCCCCAAAGTTACTCCTATAAGTAGATGTTTATATGTGAATCTGAAAAACTTAGCTTTACACATATGAAGTATTTAGCTCGCTATTAGCAACACTTAAAAAAAAAAAAAAATCAAAAGTATCAAGAGCAAGACACATTTATGTATGACAAACCACCTTCAAGAAACTGCGAGAACAGAACTAATGTTTTTTTCTAACTCCATTATTTTCTCTTCCACAGCTCAAAAAGTAGTATTTCATTTCACCATTATTTCAAGTGTTGATCTTTAAAACACTTATTCTTCTTCCCATAACACTCTGGGTTATTCTTAAGAGTCAGAAAATAACATATGACAGTTTCAGTTTTACTAAATAAAGGCAAAAATAATGGTGAACAATGCTTGTTATATTCATCTTACCTTCAGTTTAATATGAGCAAGGAAGCTAGAAAATGGATTTATTAATTTTAAAACCCTGTAAAATTGTGTTGTTATACAATCAATGTATTTGAAAGTTTTTTTTATGAGTCAGAATAAAATATTTTTCAAAAGAACACTTTCACGAAGATTAGGTAGGTGGTCTTCCATAATTCATGGATACTTCAGAAAAAAATATTTGATATTCAAACTCAAGAAAAACATCTCAAATACAAGCCACTTGGTAAAAATATAGCACAACCACACAGCACTTCATACACTCTAAGAGGTGGGAAGGAAAATTCCCTGTTGTATTCTCCAAACCTTTAAACAACTTCTGATTAGAAATCTATTATAAAAACAAAATCGCTAGTCTTTTGTTAAAAGCAGTAAAACCTTATCCCCATTTAATTATGTGTTTATTAATTTCTGTTCTTAACATGATCTAATTTAAGTACACATATGACTTCATATTCCAATAAATTGAAAAACACTGACCGAGCTCAAATTCACTCAAGCACCGAGTTCAGGCCAGGCAAGATCCTGTTGCAAGATAAACAACATGATGCGATGTAACACAATTTTGCGTGCGGGTGTGTGCCTGGGTGTGCGAGTGAGAAAGACAGAGACAGCGACAGAACACGCGGGATAGCATTCGCCATGGAAAAAACACATATACCTACAGTAGTTCGCAGTCCAGTGCTTACTATAATTCAGAATGGAGAAACAGTAAGACAATGAGTGCTTAACACAACAAAGATACATTAACTACTGACTCTTACTAGATTATTTGAAATAAAACCATGCATAATAAATAGCTTCACAGAATGGTCACTTTCCTTATGACATTCACTTCATTAAAAGCAGCGTGCTATGTCCGTATTTACATTTCAGATCAGAACCTACTTTCCCATATGCACCCTATGCAGAAAAGATCAGCTCTTATTATTTTAAGTGCAGGGCATAATTTTGAACTTCAGTTCCATTAATTTAGTGGGACAAGCCTGAACAGAAAATTATCCGAAAGAGACTGCAAAATAACCAAAGGGTCAGAAGTCCAGACAATCAGAAAAAGCCAGCTGGTAACCTGAAAAGAAAACAGTGAATTGTATACTGGAAGAATAAAGACTGTAGTAGACGACAATATTTTTAAGCATTGCTTCCTACTTTGTTAACCAGAAGTTCAGTGAAAAACAATTTTTTTTCCCTGTAATAAGAGCAGCCAGGTAATTCTCCAGTAATTATGTCACCTTTTGATGCACAAAAACAGTTACTCCAACAGATATCATTCTATATACTGAATCCCTATATCACAGGAAACTATTAGGTCACAGAAATTACTGCTGCGTTACAACCAACTTTCTTCTTTCCAAACATCAAGTTACTTAGACTACCCTAAAACTTGTCGGAACGACAAACAAAAAGTTTCACAGCAACTTCCATGAGAGAATACTCCATAACCAAATGTGTATTAATACAATTTACAATCGCAAACAAACAGTATGGAATAAGTAATTTCCATTCTGAGAAAGCAATAACTATTTCTAGAAAATTTATAAGAACAATAAGACAAAACTTTATATTTGCTGTTTCACAAGGTTTGTAATCCCTAATGCTATATGAGCATGAGGGTCTGGAAGAAACCCAAAAGTCATCAGCTTAGGGAATGCTAGGACCTCAGAAAATTCCACAGGCTCGTGGTCAAATGCAAACAGAAAGGCTAACAAGGACTAGCCACACTAGAACCAGTCTGTCATACTACTACTTACTAAAGTGTACTAAAGCTACTTACTAATTTTCCAAATGATACAATATGGCTGTAAAATCAGAACTGCACAAAGTCAAACTGGAACTTCATCTGCACCTGTTACAGTGAAACTGCATGAATCTTACTGCCATAGTCAATTATATTTTTATTATTTATTTTAAAAGGGAATATTCTTAGTCCTATCATTCCAGATTGCTAATGTTTATTTTTATTTTCCAAAGGCTCCTGAACTGCTACTGCTTTATCTTTCCATTTTGTTGCACAAAAAAAAATAAAAGAAAAAAGTGTACTTATGATTTAATCAACAAACAGAAGAATTATGCTAGAGCCCTGAACAAAAGATCTAATCTTTGCAGTGTCCTTTCCAACCGACTGTAAATAAACTATAGTTAAATGAAAAGGCATGTAATTTGGTATTTGGAATATCCCTTATAAACACTAATTTTCTGTCACATCCTAGCACATCTGATACTACCTCATGTATAATGCAAAAAAAAAAGTCTATTTCATTTTCTTCTATTGACACTGAATTTAATTTAGTATTGTGGCTCTTTGCTCAGATTATGTTATTAATTCTGCAATCAAGATCTTTTGAATGCTTTTACTTCTTCCAAGGGTTTTCACAATTCCACAGTGATTTTTTTTTCCCACCCTAACATACCTTTCAAAATAAAGTACTGTCTTTTCCAACTTTCTCGAAGGGGAAGGAAAAGAGGAAAAAAAAATCAAAAGATGACAAGCATCAGTTCTTAAGATATATCCTTCAATAAAAAAAAACTACCCATATCATTTTAACCTGCAACATTTAAGTATTACAAACCGCTCTCAGGAAAGATATGTACAACAGGTGCACTAAAAATTCCATATCAGAAATTGTTATTTTAAATAGAATACAACCTCTGTATTAATAAAAGAAATTATCCACCTATGCCTGACACTAAACATAGAAACCAGGAAAGCTAAATACTAAAGTGTTCTGCTTACATCCATACCAACTGTCTTCGCTATTTCAGAGAATTCAGTCATCTTGCTAAACTAGAACAAATGCAAAGCAGCTCAGCTTTTTCCAATAGAAAAGATTCAGTAGCATGCAGTCAACTCAGTTCTGTATCATCATCTATACTTCAAAATATCGGGACCAAAACACCAAAAAAATGTTACCTCTGTTATAAATCTGCATGAATTAAAAAGTCCTCTAGAACAAAGTTCAATTACAAAATGCTAATTTGTTGAACTTTAGGAAGAAAAAAGATTACTCAATAAAAGAAGCTCAAATACTGTATATCATTATTTAATATCCCAAGAAATTTTGTAATAGAGAAATGTTAAGTCAGATATTATTGTTACACGGAAGTATAAAAAAACTTGCTTTTTGCACATAAATACAGTTGTTATAAAATGTACTTTTTTATTATTTATCCAAAGTATTTCATTTTTATAACAGAGTTTTCTTTCACTATCATGATAAACACAATATAAAGAAAATCTGAAGAGCAGCACTTGTCCTCTTTACTTCACTCCAGAGCCAGTGAACAAAGCAATGAAGCAGAAAGAAGGTACATAATAGATTTAAAGTAAATGGCCCGTTCTTTAAGAAAGCAGCCTCTCATTTTTACTCATTCTAGCTTAATTGTCATTACAATGTCTGGAAACTTCAAAAGAACAATTATTTTAACGCCAGCTGTCAAGTTGTTTCCATAAAACTACATTTTTAGCAAAAAAAACAGAAGCAACCAGAAAATGTTAACGAGAATATTTTCTTGCAGAAACATTGCAAACATCTTTAACCATATTTTAGTTGTTAAGACTACTAGATCCCAGTCAATTTAGTACAGGAACTAAGAACACATTCACTGTTGCACTTCGTAATATGCTTTTCTTCTAAATAACACTTCCAACTGCACTGGATGCTTGCTCTTCAATACATGAAACACTCTGACATGTGCGTATTTCCCTTGGGATTTAAAAATAAAGAATTGGCTAATTTTTGCACCTACCTGGGTAAAAATCTTTGGATTTAGACAGCTTGATGGTGGCCCCAGTCTCTTTCTGCAACTGAACAATTGTCTGTCCTCCCTTCCCAATTATAGATCCAGCAGCATAACTAGGTATGAGGACCTTTAGAAAATATTGGCCATCCTCTGAAAAATTGAGATATGCATGGTTAAGTTGGTTTACAAACTTTAATCTCCCCCTCCAGACCCACAAATAAATAAAATATTATAGTTTTAAAGTCGCCAGTAATTCATGCATCCCCATCTAACCAGTTGCGTCATTTAGCAAGACACGTTTGGACTATGTCTTTCCCATTTTAAATTATGTACATGTTTATAATAATATCAAAGAAGCACATATGTCTCTTAATTCTGTAAAAGAATGAGAACAAAATCTAAACTATATATTTCAGAAAATGGAATTCTTCCAATTATTACGACATAATAGCCGTAATAAAAGCCATAGCACACTAAAATGAACAGAGTCCTTAAAAAAATAAAATAAAATAAAGCCCTGCACAAAAACATGTCCAGTGACAACTACGATCTTGCCTGAAAATAAAGCGAAAGAAATGCCAAAACTAAGAAGGAATGAATTGTAAATACTGATGGGCTATTTGTTTGTCATTAGCAAACACATGAGAATAGCAATTAGTTATTGCCTGCATTCTTCTTAAGTGAGCAAAACGACTACTCTGCTACCAAATAACCCACCCAAAATGTGGGGTTTTATTCCAAGCATTTCAGCCACTGCCAAGAAAACAACTCAACATGGGGCGGATGGAATCACTTGCCTAAGTAATCCTGGTGTATTCCTTTAGCACTTCTTAAGTGACAATGATCTCTTTTAAGCTCATTAATTAAAGGACATTAAGAAGAATTTTTCCCAATTGATCAAAAGCCTAAGTCACTTATTTTAAATGCACTTAAAAGGTGAGAGACAATGCCAAACCTCTACCCACCACTAGCTTTAAAGCACACAATCAGAATAGGTAAAATACATACGTGTCTGTGTGCGTGCGCATGCATGAATTTTATATATATATATACATATAGGCTGTAGGTATATATATATATATATGTACATACATACAATGCATGAGAAATGAATGGGGCGGGGGGAGGAGAAGGATCCCCAGTCTCGCTCAGGAGCTGCACAATTGTCTGTGCTCTGATCCCAGACCTAAACCCAGCTACGCTGAAGTCTGGGAACCTCCAGCAAGTGCATCGAAAAAGTGCAAGACAATAAGGGCAGGCTGATTCCCAGACTTCTGCTCTCCCCGGCAATCAAGACAGTGCCCCATATTTTTTTGCTGTTGGTGGTCGTGTTTTTAACATCCTCGCCTTTATCGTGCAAGCTGTTTTGTAAAGTTCTCTCCCCCTTCTTTTTTGGAACAAAAGGCAGAGGTCGCGGCTCGCCTCGCCGCAGGCTGCGCGGGTGCCACGCACGGCGGTGCCCATCCATGTTAGCGTCGCCGGCTGCACAAGGTGCTATATTTAGCCCGGCTCCTCACGCTGCTCGGGCGCCTTCACCTCTGCCTGGGCGCATCGCGGCGGCGATGCGGGCGGCGCGGGGATGCTGCGCCCGCCGCGGCCCCTCGCGTGCGGGAGCGGCGCTTCACGCGCATCGCTCGGCGCCGACAACAGGAGCGAGGCCGAGGCGGGAGGAAAACGCAGGGCAAGGCTGGGAAGCAACTTGTGACCCCCCCCTCCCCCCCGGGGTCCTCTCCCCCACCCCGAGGATGGGAAGGGAGGAAAAGTGCGCTCGCCGCCCTGCTTCCCGCTGCCGTCTATTCGAGCCGCTCGCTAAACGGGCGGGGGAGACGCCGGGGCTCGCAGGAGCCCCTTGTTCTCCTGCCTAGGCTGCCGGGGTCAGGGCTGCGCAGCCCCGGCGCGGGTATTAAATAAAAAAGCCGGGCAGATGCTGAAAAGCGACGCCATTTTGATGAATGATAACGGCGGCGAGAGGGGGATGCCTGGGGGGGCGCGGGGGCGGCGGGCAGGTAGCGCAGGAGAGGCGGGAGGGCTGGGCGGGGGAGGGGGCAGCGCGCGGAGCAGGTACCCACCGCCCGTGTTGGTCCTCTTGGTGCTGCCGGCTTCGGGGGGCGCCTCGAGCGGTCTTTTCCGGGAGTCCGGCGGGTCCAGGTCTATGGGAACCCCGGTGTGGGTCCCGTTCTGCTGGATGGGAGCTGCCGCCATCATGTTTGCTGCTGCTCGGAGGAGAATTGTCTCTTCCCTTCTGTGGTGGGGGGGCAGGGAGGGAAGGGGGGGAAGGAGGAGGAGGAGAAGGAGGAGGAGGAGGAGGAAGAAGGGGGAGGAGGGGAGGGGGCTCGTCCCGTTCCCTTGTCCTTTTCGAAAGCGTAGAGCTAAGCTCGGGATTGTCGAGGATGCTCCGCGCCTTGTTTATCCGGCACCCGGGGGGAGGGAGAGGAAAGGAGGGAGGGAAGCGGGCAGGACTGGAGGAGCAGCTGCAGTGCAGTGTCAGGAGGAGATGGGAAGGGAGACAGGGGAACGAGGGGGGCGAGAGAGGGAAGAGAAAGGGGCGAGAGGAGAAGGAGGGGGAAGAGTGAGACAGGAGGAGGAGAGGACGGAGTGAGTGGGAGAGGAGAGGGAAGGAGGGGAGAGAGTGAGTGGAGAAGAGAGGAGGGGAGAGAGTGAGTGGGAAGGAGAGGAGGGGAGAGAGAACGGGTGAGACAGCGGAGGGAGGGGGGGCGGAGGGAGGGAGCGATGGAGATGGTGGGCGAGCGGGCGGGCGGGTGGGAGAGGATCCGCGCTGCCTCTGGCCCCCCTCAGTCCCTGCCTGCTCTAGCGCGGAGCCTGGCACTGCCGCGGCGCGGCCGCCCGCGCTGCCTCATGCTCTGGCCTTGTGTGCACGGGCGTGAAGGCGGAGGGGAGGGGAGAAGAAGCGCGAGGTTGGGGGGTCGCCGGCTGCGCGTCGCTTCTCCGCGCTCGCCCCACGGACGCGGGGGCCGCCGGGCTCGGCCGCGCTGAGCGAGGCGGCACCAGAGGTTAGAGCCGGGCGTGGGGGGGGCGGCGCGGGGGGCCGCCGGAGGACGCCCGGCCTATAAAAAGGAAGGCGGGGCTTCCTCCCGAGACAGGCGGGCGGCCTGGCCAATGGGAGTGGGAGAGGGTGAGGTTGGGAGCGCAGCGCGTAGCCAATGGCGGCCCGAGGGTGGAAAACCCGTTGGGTTGGGGCGGGGGGGCCTCAACGTCCGCGGCGGCCGCGGGCGGGGGGTGACGGTTGGTGGCGGCGGTTGGTGGCGGCGGCAGCGGCGGGGCCGCCCCGCGCGCCCGCCCCGCGCGCCCGCCCCGCGCGCCGGCAGGGTCCCCGCCGCGATGCGGTGTCACCTGGGTTACGCGCCGCGCCTCATAGGCCCGCCGCGGCGGGGGAGGGCGGCCGGCGTCGCCACGGGAGCGCTGCGGGAGCGGCGGAGTGTCCTGGGCTGGGGCTCGCTGCGGCACCTCGGCGCGGCGCGGCCCCGGCGGCGCGGGTAGCGCCCTGCCGCCTCCCGGTGCGGCGGCCCTGGACGCGCCGCGCTACGTCTTGCAGGCTCGTAGGGGAAAATATATATTTTATATATATATATATATTTCTGTGCTGTGGCAACCGGGCTAGCAGAGCTGTCTCGCCGTGTTTCTTATGTAAATATTTAGTAGAAAAAAAAATGAACACTGTTTCATTGTAACTGAGGTTGCCTTTACTTAGAGACTTCCTATTATTTAGACTGAAGTTTAAAAGGATTATGAGGTGCTGGGGGCAGGGGAGCTTTGAGAGGTTTGACTATAATTTTAGAGGTTTGACAATAACTGACTATATTAAAAAAAAAAAAAAAACTCAAACATAGCTGTAACAGTGTTTTAGCATTAATTTTGTACAAACTATAGTAGTGCATATTTATTGCATCAAATTGCGCTTGGTATTAAATCCGTATTGATTTGCATGTGTGTGGAGTGGTTGCTGTCTTGATTCCTCTTACAAGGCAAGCTTAAAACCTGGCTGTTGTGGATGAATTCCAGTTTCCTTTCTAAGCTCCTGGGGAGATTTGGCCTTAATTCTAGTAACTGCTAGCCACTATACAGCCCCAAACAATTTATAGTACTTAACATACAAATTTCATGTATAATATATAATATAGCACATAGCCTTTGCTTATAAATTATGAGACAGATACGTAATGCATTATAGGATATTAAAACACTTAAATATCCAAAGAGGCTCCTGCATTCACAAGCCGAGAAGTGAATCCATCGTTGTAGGTAGGAAACTTTCAATGGCTTCCTTGGGATTTGTGTCCTGGGAATGCAGTATCGAGACTGCTCGTAGTCAGACTAAATAGATGTAGTGGATTGAGTAAGACTGTATGTTCTCCGATTCTATGTAAATGACTGTATAAAAACGGAGCTTTCTTACTCATCGTAGACCCTTTGTATGTCAGATACTCTGATTCATAATTGCTTAGTTTACCAACTAAAATAAAATTTTAGGTTCCTGTTACCTTGGCAGCTGCTGACACAATTATGGTAGAGCAAGCTGGAGAATATTGTGGCTCTTCCATTTTCCTTACCAAGTTCCAGTTGAAGAATTTTAATTAGTATTTGAGCCAGAAAGAGAGCAGCATGATGCGAAAATCCCAGGTCCAGTTTGTAGGGCTATCGGTCCTGAGAAGCCTCTTTTTATTTCTAAACTAAGCAAATGGCACTGAAAATTTTAAAGACGAAAATAAAACAGCGATGTTGAAATAAAGCCGTCTTTAGTCAATATCCACAGAGGAACTGTGTAAATTATAACACTGCTCCCTTTTATCCCGCTGAATGTGCCCCATTCATGTGTACTAACGTTGAATCAAGCAATTCTCCTTTTCTGAGACCACATGTGTTTTACGGTGCCCCCTGCACCAGTTTTAATTATGTGGCAGATCTCGTTGGATTCAGCACCTGCAAGTCTTTCCTTTGGGAGCTCCAATTAGCTCGCAATGCATTTACTTGATTGCATTCTTTAAACAAAAGTATTTTTTTCATCTTAACAACAGGAGTATTAAAGCGTAGAATAAAAAAGGGTTTTAACATGGTAAGCAGTGTGTTTGCTGTTTGTATATCCATTTTCCATAAACTAATGGGGAAAAGCGGTAATCTTGAAAGCTAATTTCTTCACGCACACAGCAGATGTCTGTCCTGTGTTAGTCTTTTTCTTTACAGCTGTTTCATAAGTGCCGCCTCTTGTCCCTACAGAATGATGTTTGTTTAATAATTTCCTGATATGTTATCTTCAGGATAACATATTTAGTTTTACTCTTCTGGTACGTGTAGGTGCATTCTTTATAGCTTGTGATAGGCAGTTGTTTTCTTTGAAGAATCTAGTTAGGGCTATTTTGTTGCCTCTCAGTTAGTTTCCTAACAGGAGTTCTGTTTAACAACACAAAGATACACATGTAAGAAACATTTCAAAGATATTTTAATTAACTATCGCAGATATGCTTCGTTCAGTAAAGTTCGTAAAATCCAGTGATGCTGGTTGGCGCGGTGATGATGTGAAACCCAGGAGGCGCAGGACATAGGTGCAGCCCTCTAGTGGCAGAGGTCACCGTAGTTTAAAGCAGGTTGTGTTTTATCTCGGGTCGCGCGGGGAATATAATGCCTTTTAGCAAGGCACAGGCAGGCTAGACACTGCCCTAGCTTACATCAGCCTCCTGGGTTGCTCATGATCTGAAGCACAAGCCAAAACAGCAGTGGAGGCCTGTAGTACAGTTTTGCTCCTACTCTCATGATTTCTATGGCAAAAGGAGCACTGGAAGAATAACAGTCTGTTATCAGCAGAATTTTCCTATTTTCCCCCTGAACCCTCCTCCCCAATACCCAATCTTTAGCTCAGGTTTCTTTTTCTAGACAGCATTATACTAGCATATTTTATCAATGACTATTAAAGCTATTTTAGGATATGGATTCATTTTCCTGTTTGTTTTTCTGTTTTGTTGTTGTTGTTGTTGTTTTTGTTTTTGCTTGTTTGTTTTAGTTATGATATCTTGTATCACCTACCATACTGGGTAAGTTCAAGTAGAAGTTCAGTGATAGTATGGAATACAAATTCAACATGCCAACCTTGTATCTAAAGACACACTTGGCTAGTAAAGATATGGCCAGTAGCGTTCAAACTAACCTTTCTCACGGACAGGAGACCTGTGCTTAGAAACAAAAGAGATTGAAGAGAGGCATAACTGAAAACTAAATATGTATTTTCATTACTAGAAATCCAAGAAAAACGAGCTGAAGTCCTAGTAAACATCAACTAATCTGATGAAGTCCAATGAGCACAAGTAGACATGAATGAAATGAATTAATGTTTCTGTTGTATTAGGGACCTTTCAAGGTTTTAGTGAGACAGCGAACACCTTTGGAAACAAACTCAACTCTCTGTTTCTTGTGCAGGTGATGGATATTTCTGTTCTGAGTAACAGAATGAACAGTTCATTTTTCCCCTCATAGGAAATATGTCAGAGCCCAATAATTATTAGATGAAAAATGATACCTCTTAAACATCCTGCCTAGGTAAAACAAAACAGATTTATGCTTTATCTAGAATGATGAGGCAATTATTAGCATTTTTTGCATTACCAAAGGATAGCTGTTATTCCTGGCAAGCTTGTGCTCCACTAAAAGCTAGTTATCAACTCAAGATAACATTCTCTTTCAAATCTTCTGCCTTTCATAAAAGTTTATGAAACTTTTTTTTCTACAATAACAGTTGATTTTTTAATTAGATTACATTATTGTTTTGTTTGTGTATCTAAATGTTGCACAAGTTGTTCTTCTACAAATATTTTTCAATTTCAGTGGAATTTATCCTGGATTATACCAATGTTCATCCTAGGAACTCAATTTGGAGAAAAAGCTAAATGCTTATTTCACTTAGACATTTGCTGCTGATGCAATGGGCCTATTGTCTATTTGGACAAGGGAATATTTATATTCCCTTGTTTATTTGCATCCCTATTCTGTGCATTTCCTGCGTAGTAGCCCAGTGTTTATAGTGGTCCTCTTCACAGAGTAGAGCATGTTGTAGACCAAGCACTCTGCAGTAGCTTTATTTGCCAGTAAACTGAGGAAGATAACTTAACAGTAGTAATTTGGAAGGTACTTAAATAGTAATAATTTGACCGTAAGATTTCTCATGAGAAGACTGTATTAGCCAAAACTCTCTGCCTAGAAATGAAGAGTGTGTGCGGAAGAGCAATGGCTGTTTCTGCCCTTTGAGCAGAGGGATAATCTGTCTCCTCTCCCGCAATATTCACCAAAATTTGCTACATTTTAGGGGAGATTTTTTTCAGGAATACAGGATTGAATTCTCCATTCCTAGTTATTCATGCCCGAAGATCAGTTCATTTCTGCAGCAGTTTTCTAAGCTGTTCTTGTTTTCCTCATGTTTTGGGTTACCTGAGAGCTCTCCAGATCTCAGTGTAAAAAGGAAGGTAACCTCAGCACACGATCGTATTTCAGCCCTCCCAGGGCCATGACTGGGTGCATCAGGGCATGATCCATGAAATTCCAGAGGCCAGAGAATTACTCCCAGAAGGCATCTCCATTTTTTTTTCCTTAAGATGAAAGAAATAGAAAACTTTGTTTCAGCTGACTTTGAATAATAGTATCCTCTTTCTGTTTCTTTTCAAATACTGAAATAGATAATTCAGTGCTTAGACCTGGTACAAACAAGGAGTAATTCCACTGGGATGAAATGACGCTGTGGACACTAGATGTGGGAAACGACGGGATCACTTTGTTTAGCTTATGTCAGGTTACAGTGTCACGGATTTTGTACCTTTTAGCGCTGTCTCACAAGAGAACATCTGTGCAGCAGCTCTTCCACATGCAGCCAACTGCCATTGCAGGCGCCTCGGGATGTGCCCATCTTGCAGCCCTGCGTGCTGAACACGAGCATCCCTGCTGTAGGGGATGAGCATACCTGCTTTCAAGCTCTGTTGCTCTGAGTGCTCTCACTGCATCACTATTTTATGCCTTGTTTTGCCTGCCCACCGCTCACTGTCTTTCTTGAAATTTTGGCACTCTGGCCTAGATGAAAGATGAAGAAAGAAATGTCAGCAGCAAAATTAGTTTCTTTGATTCTATTCTCAAGCCTGGTCCTTGGCAATATTCTCATGAACCCAAAGAACTGAAAGCATCCAGCACCCCTAAATGTTGCCCAGCCAGGCTCCCTAAGAGGCTTATAGAGTTTTACATGTTTTCGGGTACTGAAACTGTTGGAAAGAGGTCATCGTTTTGAAGGTAGCCTTCATGACCTATGGATTTGTGAGGCCTGGAGAGGTATTTTAGTGCAGTTGACCATGAGAGTTACTTCAGAAGGAGAGTTCAGAAATTCCAGTGGAAAACAAATGGAAAGGGAAGAAGTAAATATTTTGTATGGAAGACTAAGGTAAACCAGAAAGGAGAAAGTGAAGGCAAAGGCACTTTTTTTTTTTTTTTTTTTTTTCTGTGCTAACTATGATTTATATTAAATGATTTAGCAAAATTTGAGTTACTATGGTCATTTTGATCAGTGAAGAAATGCGTACTACTTGAGACCATTAAAGGTTAAGATACACTAATAAAATTTTACTAGCAAACTCTCCTGCCGCTAACCACCAATAAAAATATTTTTTTGCTAGTATAATTTATTATTAGTGTTCCCAATGAATAAGCTATTCCTGCAAAAGTAGTTTTTACAAGTATAAACATTACATAAGTATAACATTAGGATTTTTACCAATAGAAAGGTAAGCAAAGCCATATCTTTTGTAACATTATATTAGCAAAATTTCTTAGTAGAAATCCTTAAAACTACTTTTTAAAGGCTTAGGGTATAAAATGTATATTCCAGTAGATTGCAAATACATTTTTCAGCACAGAGAGATTTTAGGTAATTGTTGCTGCTTTAAAAAATGCAAAGTTCCATTGGGAACTTAAAATGATTTTTCCGTAGAATTTAGCAAATGCATTATTGCCTTATATTTGTTGTTAAAGAAGTTATCCTTCTTAAGAACCCAAATTAATTACTCCAGTGCGTTGTACTTCTACTTGTTTGAAATGAGTTACAGAGCAGGGGAGTGTCTGCGAGGGAGAGGTTGGGGCAGGGCAAACACGTGCAGGACAAACATAAGATTTGCTGCTGGGATTCCCTGGCCGCAGCGATTCGTCACTTCTCCCCACCTTGGCCATGACAACAGGAATCCTCTGGCCAGCCACACACAAAAACCCCAGAAAAATCACAGAGATTAGCAAAAACGCAGCCTGTTTGGGACACAGCAGTGCTCAGTACCGCGAGGTTCAAACAGATGACTCGTCAGTAGTAGCCCCTCCAGGTTATTTCCTTACAATTTTCAGCCAGAAGGAGGTGGTGGAAAAATATGCATTACTGCTAGGATTTATTCATTTTCTGTTTGTTTCAGCAAGAGCAGCATTGGAATCAGGAAAAAGTACCAAAATATCAGGCCTTTTATCACTTACAAGATATTGAGTCACTTCCTTTTTTACAAGGCCAGCTGCAAAATATAAGTGACTTTGACTTATACTTCACTAAGACGTACACCATAAAATTGATGTGTAGGGTTTAAGTAAGCTAGTCTTTACATTCATGCAAAAGGGACGGAACAACTCACATGACTGAAATAAAGCATATGTTCTTCTAATTTGCTGAATTAATGCTTCATTCTTCATTAAGTCGATATGAAAGAGCCAATCATTGCTTCAACCTTGCAGATTGAGGCCAGTGAGTCTGATCCAAACATACTGTAAGTCAGTGGGAATCTGTCTAACGCAGCTCTTATCAACTTTGTGAATGTGCAGACTTCTACATATTTTTCAGAGCATATGCAGATTGCTTTAAATGCTTCACGTACATATGCTACATTCAGCAACTTTTTGGTTGAAAACCTTCCTATAGGTAGAAGAAATCTATGGACCTGCTGGACGAAAACAGTACTGTTGACTGCAAAGGGGTTTCAAGGGGTACAATATACATATGGAAGAAGTGAGTGGAGGGAGGAGGGAAGCAAAGTGTATTAACATAAACTGTAAACTCTTCATGCCATAAGAGACATTCTCTTTACATTCTAGTAATGGGAGATTTGGATGGATTTTGCCATAAATATTGCCAATAGAAATATTTAGGGATATGTAATAGTTATATATATTAGGATTATGTAATTTAGCATTTCTAGTAAGCTATATATCAACAAAATAACAACCAGTATATCATTAAAAATTTGGCAGTTGGGAAAGTAAAAAGATAAATATTTTCTTATAGCTAGAAACAAATTAAGGCGCAGAATGAAATCATATAGCCATTGTGAATGCTGATAATAAACATATGTAAAGCTACATGCTATATACAAGAAAGGCTTTGTTATGTTTTCTGGAGATTTTTCTATGGGACATTTTGCTTGTAATGTATAGGATGACTTCTTAAAAAAACTTTAAACATTTTTTTCTTGTTCAAAGGTATAATTTCTTTGCACTGGAAGAGAAAGGAATCATATATTGAAACAGTAAAAATAAAGCTGCTGCAGGAGCGAGTCATTGCAAAGGAGATTGAGGAATGCCCGCTCCAGGACACTGCACGCAGAAGCAGGATCCCTGTGCCCTGAGCAGCGCTGCTCCCAGAGCCATGGAGCCCACAGCAGGTATGAGAAGGGACCTCCTGCCTCCGCGCCCTGCTGGCATTGCTTTGCACCGACTGCTGTCAGAGCCCTGTAATCCTGAGCCCTGGGATCTTGTCCTACATGTTTACCTCACTTGGTAGGCCTCTTAGGAAGTATTTAAAATGGAAATGAACTGTAATCTTTGGATGTGTTTATTACAAAGGGTGTTAATCCCTTAAAACCCGTATTTAACTTTTTTTTTTTTTAATAAAGTTTATAAAAAGCAGTGTTCAATCTTACACTTTATATTTGACTGTTTGACCAGCTACATTTGATTACCGCCTGGTAATCTGCCTGGTAATTTGGTAGTGTGTCAGGGCAGCAGAACTGCCACACACGTTCATGGAAAAGAACACAGTAACAGCAGCCAGCAGGCTAAAACTGGCATGTTTATACTAAATTTGAACTGGGAGCCTTTATATCTGTAATGTAATATGGAAAATGCAATAAAATTTTGCATTTTAGAAGCCTGATGTAACAACAATACATGATTTCATTTTGAGGTTATCTGGGGATGAATATTAAAACAAATATTGTATAATTAAGAAAAGGTTCATTAAAACTATCATATCCCATCCTACCTTAAAGCTCATTTTTGCTGGCTTCAAACATTTAGAAACTAAAATTCAAGAATCTGCCGCTTCCATTTTTCTTTTTTTTTCTTTTTTTTTTCAAATATCTGAAATGAGCCACTAAAAGGAGGCTCCACCTGAGCAAAGACAGCAACCCTGAGACTCTTCTGCACCGTTAAAAGACAGAGCATCTGGAAACTGATTATTTTAGCTAATAAGATGCCTGAACCTTATGGGGAAAATGTTTCCTACTTAATCCACAGCGAAACAGAGTTAGAATGTATTCACCCAAGCCAGACTTAGTGAGTTAAACAGCATTTCTGTTCGAAGAATGAGACAAATTCCATTCTGTTGAAAATCACTAGCCATAGAAACAAGATTCCCACAAACTGAGTAAAACAAACATAAGGACACAGCACAATAAGGTGTTTGATTTGTTTTGGTTTGTTTTGCTGATGCGTATGATTAAAAAGAGAAAATGCTTAATATAACCATGTAGTGAAAGACCAATAAACAGTCAGCTGGACTTTGGAACTTATTATTAATGCAATGTAAAATTACTTCAGTGTTTTCCATTCTGTGTACTGAAATATGTATAGCACTAGAGTTTATTTGGGGGTTTTGTCTATATACTGATATAGGCCCATAAATATAACTAATGACAACCATCTATTCAACTGTAATCCCTGCCACTGAAAAATGCAACAGTTAAATATGGGATACATTAAATTAGTGAAACTACTACAAAAAGCAGTATAAAACACTGCTTATATAAAATCGCTTCTTTCGAAGTTGGTAAAAAGTCACCTATTTTAACTAATCCTCACTCTTGCGAAAAATTCCCAATTTGCAATTCCTTGTTCCCAACACAAATGGCATGTAGAATCTTTGTGAAAATCACTGCTATTTTCAGATTATCTTTATCACTACTAATAAATAGTTTTACAACACTATGATCATTTTTCCCTCTACATAGGATATAAAGACACAAAGTAGTGATGACATAGCAAGTATCAAGAGAATTTCAGTTGTAGCTGACATGGTCATTTTAGTCTTATTGCTTTCAAAAATGATAAATTGTCTCTGGAGGGCTGCAGAAAGAGTACAAATGTGAAATCAGTAGAACTTGTTTGCATGGTTTTGTGATAATATAAGGATATCTTTCTTAGGATTCAAATCCTTGTGCTAACTCTGTATGAATAGAATTTTATTCCTCTCACCGTCTCATTCAATAGGCTCTGCTTAGAGAAACAGATCTTCCAGCTGCAGGAACGTGCTTTTAATTTAGGAAACTAATGATTTTAATCCACTACTGTCAAAAATAACCTCAATACACACCAGTTTGCGAATTTCAGGATGATTTACTCGTGGGCCCAAAGGCAGGGTAATGCGTACGCCAGCCAACCCAGCCTATGAGTAACAAACAGAGCCACTTCTAGTATCTGTCATCCAGTGGGCCAGGGTGGCTTCCAAGTTTAGTTCAGATAACAGAACTGTAAAGCAGGAATGCATTACTCATAACAAAAAGTACACCACAAATGATAATTTTTCTCAGAGTGTTAAATATTCTAATCTAACATTATACACAATCCACAAAACTATATTTTTAAAGAAAAATGTGCAAGAGTTAAAATTCTTAAAGCAAAATTAACTTGGCTGAATTATATATTTCACATTTGGAAGTAAATGTGACATGAAAAATGAGATTACACTAAGCCCTCCTCTATTTAGCTAAACATACATAACAACAGAGTTATTTCCTTCCTACTTTTACTTGAGCAGACTTCACATAATTAAAGAAATACTTCTACAATAATAATCATAATACTTCTATTTGTAAAATATTGACACATCAGAGTTTTGTATGTCAAGTGTTGCTGAAATTTATTGCATCCTCATGATAGAGGAACTGGGTTACATTATTTTCAAAGATTCCACATTACTTAAAACCGTTTGAAAGCCCTTTCTTCCTTAGGCACAATTGGCACATTAATGAAGGAAAATGGTCAACTTTCCAGAAACATTTTATTCACTTAAGGCCTCTAAGATTCCCAGGAGAATATGCCATATCATCAAGCAAAGAGACTTGGCGTGATAGATTCTGCCACACAGCATTACGTTCAGTAGAAAGTCATTTATGAACAAATGAATGATGCTCGTGTTACTCGGTGTCATGTGGAAATGTTAATAAAACATATAATGGTAGTAGGCATCGGTCAGGAAAGTTTGAACTACTTTGCAGTGATCGTTTTCAGTACTTGATCTGACAAAATGAACATTTTGTGCAAAGCGTGAAGACTGAGTTTGTGTTTAGATATTCAAAGCCCTTGAATAAGGGCTATAAAAAAGGGGGGGTTATAAAAAAAAAGATCACCTGTTAAAATATGGTTGTATATATATATGTATATGAATGTGCGTATACATGTGTTTATCTATGCGTGCTCACAAATAAATACTTGTGCATATGACAGATGTACCCATACCAAACATTGTATGCGTGTATTATAAGTGTATATGTATTTCTGCATGTGTACATACAGATAATCACACAGCAATTTTGAGCCCTCTAGTGGTAAGAAATTTCTCAGTTAAGAAATAATTCTGCTAGTGTTTTAAGTGTACCCACTTAAGGGGCAGAGGCCTAAGCTCTGCAACGCTATCATATGTTCAAAGAAGTTCAAAATAGCACCATGCAACTGATATCAGTCCATAGATTCACTTACAAGCGTTAAGAAAAACAGAGATCTGAAAATTAATGTATTGCTTCCAGCTTGATAACTTTTCTGCCTTTCCTCCATAGAAAATATAGTTCTATTTTTGACACCCAAATGATAATTTGATTTGTGATATTTCTTTAAAAAAGAACAAAAACACTGATTTAAATAGGATCAAATGAATATTTTCAAACACAGCATCATTATTTTCAAACACTCATTAAATGCTTCCATAAATAAGCACTACAGTGGTATGAGAAGAAAATCCTGCATTTCAAATTAGGAAAGGACTGCTGATCAAATGACTTGCTAGTCCAGAAGCTATGAATTTTTTCTTCAGTAGCCCCAAGCAGTGATTATAACCTGCCACGTAAAGGTACTTGGGAGAGTTCTGTAAACTAGGTAAGATCAGCAGGCCTTTATAGATGAATATTTCCCTCTGTTTTCCACAGAAAAAAAAACATGAGCTTACTATCTTATCATGGATAAAAAAAGCTAAAGGTGAGTGGAATCTTTAGAAATCTGTGAAAAACATATGACATAAATAGCCTAGATACTACCAAGATTAAATAAATAATGAATACAGTAATAGATGTTATTATTTATAACAATATCTAGGACATACATTAGATAATACAAAATATTTATATTTGTGATAATAATATATTAATAAACAGGTAACATAAATCCCAGCCAGATCAATTTATTGTACGGCAAAATCATTCTAGAAAATTGCTACTCTCCCAGAGAAACCCCAGAAGAGCATCCATAAATCTTTTGTCTGCGGGATGGATGTGATGGGCTCTAGAGTTCACACCAGCTTTTATTTTCCTTCACGTGAACACTGGGTTTGGATCCATGCAGCCATCCCTGATCCCTCAGATCCCAGGGCTCCGGCAGATTCCCTGTTTCTTGGGACACGAACGCTGCAGGCAGATCCGTGTCCCTGCAGGGGCCGTGGGGCAGAGCTGCCCACAGTGCTGCTTTTCTGGGCTCTTGCAGGGGCAGTATCACTCGGGGGGCTTCGGCTGTGGTGCTTGGGTGTTCAGTTCCTTTATCCTCCATGCTATAACCATGGAACTTCTGACTCCCAAGAAGAGTAAGCATTTAATTGACCAGGGTTTTTAATAGGGGTGAATATCAGTGTTTACAGAATTACTGGGATAAAAACAGATAGTATAGTAATTTATAAATGTAATTGGTTATGTGCCAAGAGCTGACCAAGGGGAAATTATGTAACTCATAAGCAATTAATTCTCATTTTCAATAATACAGCAACATTTTTGATTTCAGTGTACTACAGTAATTTAAATACCTTTTTATCAAATTGACTATTTTTAATCCCCATCACGATTCCATACATACAAGAGCCATATTTGCATTAGATGTGTGTAACACTTCCACAGCAAGAAAGCAATTTGACAGGATCATCAGAATTAGGGCCCGCGGGAGGGAGCACAAGGCTCCCGTGTGATACAGCCCGCCTGGGGCAGGGCCCGAGGCTCCAGGCTGGAAGCGAGGTCCAGCACACAAGGAATGTGGAGAGGGGCTGTTCCTTGCAGGAGAAAGCAGGGGTGACTTCATATCAGCGTTATTCTTTGGAGAATAACAGCAAACCTTGAAATTTTAAGGATAGAATAAGTTCTTCACTGAGGCATCACACTTTTTTTTTTTTTTAAAAAGCTACTTCCAGTAGAAATAAAATAGTCCAAGAAGCTAGTATTATTTAGCAGTGCTATGAGTGGGATAATATAAACAATCTTAAATTCATACTTCACAAATTCAAGTGTTATTGCTTACTTATAGAATGTTTACAACAGCAGTGTTAGAGATCTGGATTTGCCTTTCCAGACAAAATCATATATCTCAGTCTTCTCTAGGAAGGCAAAGATGCTTAAGTGTGACTAGAATATAGTGATAATGGGGGTTTTATGGGGTGCTTAAACTATGAGGAGTTCTTGGTTCCAAGGGGCTCTTGAAAGGCAGCTTGATGAAAGAGGAAATTAAATTTATAGTCTATTAGTGAAGTCATCAAATCAAGTTGCATTTTCAGATTGCTGTCTGTTTTGCAGCTGATATCACTGTCAGCCTCCCTGCATCTTGTGCGTATAAGAGGCATCAGGTCCACGGCAGACCACAGTATCACTCATCAGTGAGCCATGGAGGGCAAGAAGCTCCCTCTGGTGATGTCTTAAATAGCTGGCTCGAAAGGCTGCCACTCAATAGGCACAGCTGGTAGTACAAGCAGCACACACTAGCGCAAAAAAAGACAAAGATTATCACTGCAAACATTGTGTTTTGCCTTCTGCCTCCAGTGTGTGCTCCTGCATTGCAAAGTTTTCATCAGACGCCTGACGGGCGTTTTTGTGGTGACAGCCAGGCAAACCGGTGGAAAGGCAATCTGATAAACCTCGTGTGGCCCTGTGACTTCCGTAACAGATGCTTGGATGGATTTTTAGCAACACTCCTCTTTTTCTCCATTCATTTAAAAATAAAAGGGGTCTATTTTTAAGGGACACACATGCAGGGGGTATTTTTCCTGCACATTCCTCCTGTCTCCACCATTGCAGAAATAATTCCCCTGCCCCCTGTGCTACCTGTGCAATGGGTACCCCATGCCCTGTCGCCGCTCCCTGGGCCTTTGGGTCTTGCAGCACCAGAGCTGCAAAAGTGCTGCACAAAATCAACCACTGCCTTTCTGGAGCAGCTGGGCGCCCGGCAAAGCCCCTGCTGAACAAAAGGAAGGATGTAACTGTGCAACTACACGGGCCAAAGTTGAGACTTCTCATTCAGTCCCGTTAACGTCAGTTCCCAGCAAACACGGAGCTGTAATTTGGGGAATACTCACACAAATGCTACCTGGCTGCATGGCTGATCCATGGTGACTCTGCTTACCCTACTACAGAAAGATACTTACAAATATTATCATCAAAAAAGAGTGGAAAGCAACTTATGTAACACTATGCACTAAAATATTTCCGCTTACCTCCTCATTAAAAAGAGTCCATATTTACCTAGTTATTCCTTATTATGTACGTTACTTGTCCATTTGTTTAATATACGGTATAGATGCCAAAAGTGGCCAACGGATCACATAGTGTGACATCACAGTTTAACAAGTTTTATCCCATGATCTATATATTTTGTCAAACCAAGAGAAAAGTCCTAATATATGTATCCTGGGTAAAAAGCTGGAAAGCACCCATCTTCCAGCAGGAAGAATAATCCATTATACTGCCATAACTGTGAACTGTATCCTTGATTAAAAGGGAATAGAAGACCCCACAGGCTGCTGCAAAGCAAACTAGGAAGACGTTTTTGCCAACTGACTGGCATAAGACAATGAGTTTCAGTTCTTTGACACAATATGTTTTACTGTATCTATCTGTGTTCCTGTCTCTAGCCATCAGCAACTGCTGGCTCTCCTGAGGAGATGGAAAATCAGAAATCCACACCCAGAATACATTTGTTCCGATATATAGACAGTGAAACCAAACCACTTGGACTTTAAGGGGAATTATTTTAAGACCTAAGATATAAGATTTTATTATACACTTTGGGGTAGAAACACAAGTTTGATGGGAGGAAAGAAAGTCTTTCTATGGCTGTCATTCTCCCTACTTTTCTCTCCCAAACCAAGAACAGCCTCGAAGCCCAGACTGGACACCACCATGACTCAGTCTGACCCTCCGCACCGCCAGAAGGATGTCTTCCACAAGCCGGATCAAAGCGTACTAACTCTGTTTTAAGGGCGATGAGGCTCCTTTAGCTCTCCCAGTAATTTTGTTCTAGGAATGGGGCATTTCTAGAAGAATTTCTTAATTTCAACTCCCAGTAATTAGCTTGTGTTCTGTTTTTGCCAGCAAGATCAAAGCACTCGGTGTTGTTAGACCCATGCTTAAATGCTCACTGATCACTTGCTGATCAACCCATCTCTTAAACTTCTCTTTAATATGTGGAGCACACTTAATTGTTTAAGCCTCACACCATAAAGCAAGAGTCACAGCTGCAAGGTCTTTTTTGTGATGCATCCACAGCACCAGACTAAGACAGTATTTTAGTGGGGTCTTGCCGATTTTGGCTAGAGAAAACTTCGCTTCCCTTCTGCATTTGAGTCTCCTTCTTTGTCCAACCCTCTTGTCACAGAAGCACTAGAAGTTCAGGTTGAGGCTGAATCTTGATAATCCTTGAAATCTATTCTTACTCAATGCTATCCTATAGATACAAGTGCTTGCTTTGTTCCCAAATATATTCTCTTTCCTGACTGATCACATTTTTGGATTGTATTCATTTAGATCATGTGATCGAAATCAAAATTTTTACTAAACTACTAATGGAGTCATTCTTTACCTGTATAAGAAGCTCAGCATGCTAGATACTTTGTAACAATTTTCAGAGCTTTCAGACCTTTCTGCCCATTATTCACAGTTTTCTTGCAGAAATGTGAATTATCATGTAACAAATGTAAACCAATTAAAACAACTTGCATTTTCTAGTCATTTTTTACATACAATTTATGTATACCCTTTGGTATGCCCATCCTTTTTAGGCATCCACAGGATATACTCTGAAAGCTCCTATTATACGTAGAAGGAGAGGATAGGATTGGATCAAGAAACAATTTCCCAAGGATCCTGGAAAAAGAACAGCCTTGCTGATTGATCTTTTGCCATAGCAACTGTACTTCAAGATGTGTCAAAAACCCTAATCCCTTTAGCTGTACCTTGAAAATGCCATAAAATGCAAGCTTTTAAATCAAATCCTTTTCCTACAGGTAGTAAGTGAATTAAGTCCAAGTATAATACGCGTAAGCACTTTTGTTAGCCATCCCTATAATCCAATCAAAAGCAAAAACAAAGAGAAAAGATCTCTCTCAAAAAAAAGCAATCATCTGATACATATTAATCATAATTGCTGTCTCTGGTTCATTACCAGTAAGGTTCCAAGGTAACAAATCCCTCCTGGCACTGGAAATGAAGGGCAGGACAGCTGATTTGCTCCGTGTCATCTTTTTCTGGATAACAGGACAACTAAATTGTTTCCCAGTTTTCCAAGAAAGAGTAAAAATTGACAATGATTCACTAGTTCCTCTGAGACTTCTGAGCATAAATTACACAGATAGTTCATTTGAAACACTCTTTAATGGGAATAAATGTTGCTTTATCATTGCTTTATTTCAGATAGAAAATGCTGTCTTTCAATCATCATTTGAATGACTTGGCTCCAAACCAGCCATTATCTTCACTCATTCTTCATGAACTCATAACCTTTTAGAGAAAGATAGACCACAGTGCCCATATTTCCTTTACCCTTGTAGATATTTCTGCAAATAAAAGTATCCAGAGAGTTTGGTTTCTCCTTTTTTTTTTTTTTTTTTTTCTTTCTTAAAGATAGTTTTTCACAGGAGTCCCTCTCATTTCCTCCTCTCTGTCTTCTCTAGGACTTTCCTACCCATCATGTTCAATAAAAGGTCAATATCTCTTTTCTAAAATAAAAGGTTACCTTGTTCCATGTTTTGCCCCAGATAATGCAGGAATATGCACTGAAATTTTCTGTACTGTTTGAATGCTGGAGATTGTTTACAAGCTGAGACTTGATTAGATAAAAAAGGCTTTGTTTGTATGTTCAGGATAGGCTATGACAGGAAAAAAAAAAAAAAGAAAGGACTCAGAGAAGATACTTTATTCTTTGGAAGTGTTGTCCAGGGAATAAAACCTGGAAGTGAAATCTAATATTTTAGAGCAGTACTTTGGCAGGAAGACATTTTTAGTATGTGATATTTCATAATCTGGAAAACATTTCTTGGTGATATTAAATATTTTACAGACTTCCTATGTTGACAGTGTTTTGTTGATACTTTTATATGTGATTGGATGTTTTTGTTGGCATTTATAAATTCCAGGAGTATTTCTGCTTTCAACAGCAGAATCACAATACAAGTGCCTTAGGGCTGCTTTTTCTCTATAATAGATACAAAAACAGTGGAGCCTTTTCAGGCAAACAAACCGGCTGATTTTTCCAGTGAGTGCCCAGTTTCATAAACAGTCTTTTATAGTCTTTATGAATATTTCTTATTACTCTTCTATAAATATGTGCAGATTTGAGCTTGAATCAAATTACTTCACTGGCTATAATCCGTGATACTCCAAGAATTATCCAACCAAACAGGAATTTACAGATAAAACCAAAGAATGCCAGTGAAGCCTGGGAACTTGGAGGAGAAAAAGAATCATATGGGGTAAGAAGTGTGAGATTGAATAACAAGAAAAACAGAGTGATTGAGTAAGAAGGCTGTTTACTTGAAAATTGAAAATACGAAAAGCTGGAACAAGTAGCAAAAGAACTGCTGGTGTCATCTGACCCAGGAAATTCTAACATCAGCCCAGAGCGGATTAGCTGAACAAGGAGATGGGGCAGGATAACACATGTAGAGAACAAAGTGACAATGCAAAACAGAGAAACCAGATGGAGAAACTTTGGAAGGCTTGATAAAAAGCCTGGATTAAAGAGAGAGCATGAAGACTAGAGTAAGGACCAAAGAATCTGTAGCAGAAAACTGAGCTTGGGTGAAGAAATTAAGTTCACACAAGTATTAACATCAACAACCTAGTTGTTGCCTTGTTGGTTAAAATTACGTATTTTTGTCCTGGGGGGGAAAAAAAAAGTTACTGTTTGTTAAGAATTCACATACAGTGATTATGGGCAACATAGAAAAACTTAAAAAGAATGTTAATGTCCTTCTGTTTAGAGATGTTTTTAAATTTATGCTGTAAAGAGGAACTAGGCACCCACACTGACTGATAAAACCAAAACAAATGTTATTCATTAAATGAGTATTGTTCATCCACTTCAAATGCACTATGAAAAAAATGTGACCAGTTCCAATACATGATCGTAACACATTCTAAGTTATAAAGCTTCTAAAGTCTAAGTTGTATAGAAAGCCATTTTTTGTTCTTTCTTGATTTGAATACTCTTTGTATATCTATGTATACATCTGTATATATACTTATACTCAAATGACCTGCTGAAATACACAACCTTAGCCTACAAGTTCATGGGATATAGAATTAATCATTCAACCAATTAAAACATAGAATCTGCTCATTATCTCCAAATGCAGAAAAGCATTGTGTCTGCCAGATGATTGATATATTGTATGCACAAAAATAAAATCTATAAAGCAAATCATATAACAACTGTAAAAATGCATTTTTTTCAGGCCTACAAAAACTGACACTAAATGTGACACTTAATATATTTTAGTGATTCCATATTGTGGAATCTAGAGGCCTTTTCCTATTTATTTACATTTCAGTTAAAAGATTAGGTTAAAATAAAGTAAAATGATGGTATCAGACAGCTGTGAGTTCCTCTTAGACTCTGAACATGAAGTCCTCCTGAATGAAACAAAACGACAATGATTTCTACTCAAATTTTTCAAATTACTTGCTTTAAAAAGAATACTTTTCACTCGCAATGTAGTTATTTTACATAAGCACATTTAAACGAATTTAAGAGGATGAGTGTTTTAAAGCTCTTTATACTAATTTAATACTGAATTACTGCCCTTGTTGCTGATGCATTAAAGACATTCAGTCAACTTTATTATGATAAAACTTACAGCAACGACCCTGACTACAACTGAAGCTAGTTCAAAACTATCTTAATATAACAAAAAAATTAAAACTACTTGAAATGATTAGTTCACCATTCAGCAACAAAATAAAATAATGCATCACTATTCTGAGATAAATATTTTGAAGGTCTAATAATTTACCAGGTACCTATGATGCATTAAGACTGATTTTAATATTCATTTTTATGACTCAGTTCTGTTCCAGAAAGTTCAGTTTTAAGTTATTCTAATTGTAAAACTAGCTAGCAATTCCAACGTCAATTTAATTTTAAATTGGCCTATCTTTGTTTCACCCAATTCCACTTTAAAGGTCTACCTTTAAATATGTCTTAGCTAGTATGTGAAATCATTCCACAGTTTCATTCCATGTCTTTGTGAAGATCTGTGTACGTTACAAAGCTGGAAATGAATAAAAGTTCAAAAGCCCGGTGCTGTAAGGGAGTGGAAGAGCAGTGACAAAATAATGATAAGACTAGACACACTAGACATTCTCTGAGGGATGGAGGCAGAAATATGTGATGCAAGAGGTGTGGTTTAATTAGGCTGTATGTCCAACGTCTTAATTCAGTGGGGACTTGCAGTAACCCAAAGCACAAAGGTAATCACTGCTCACATTTCCACTTGCTGGGCAGCTGCTGTGGGTATTGAGCACTCCACAGCTGGGCCAGCTGGTGTCTCAGACCCCACATTTTAGAAAGGCTATTGAGAGGCCTAACCCTGTTTGCGCTCTTCTTTACATGTGGCCTCTCATTTCATCTGCTTTCAGCTCTATGCAGATGGCCACGGCACGACAATGTGCGCAGCAGCCTGACCCGCTCCACGAGCTGCGGCTATGGGGGAGGTAAAAACACCGACCTGCAGCTGCTTTGGCGTCACCACAAACACTTTAGTCCACTTCCAGTAAAGGCAAAGTTGCAGTGCCCATATTAAAATAACATTAATAATCCTATAGTGATCCCAGCAGCAAGAACCAGCTCGGTCTCATGAGGAAGGTTTATGCTGCCTTTTTCATAGGCTCAGGAGACTACAGAATAAACACTAAAGAATATTGAATAAAGATGTGATATTTGGGCACTTCCTCTGTCAGTTTTGCTACTTACTGTATCCTCATTCTTTGAGAGGGCAGAATGATTGCTTCGCAGTGCTTCCCTAGACCAGCAGCCTGACGGCCACGGGCCGAGAAGGCCACGCTCTGCACAGGATCTCCTTGTACCTCCCTCCGTCTCTGCTGGGTACAGCGGCCTATGAGACACCTGCAGTGCAACATCCACAGGAAACCCTACATAAGGGAATACACTCTGCTATGCTTTAAGGAATAAAACATTACCAAACCCATTTGCTTCTTATTTTCTAAATGTCATTAGAAATTGTTAATCTATAGCACGCTGATGAATAGCTCTCATGCAATTCTGAGTCTGGCAAACCCCAAGTTGTGAAATCCATCTGCAGCAGTATTAGAAAAATAATTAAAAAACCTTTAATCCCTAATATTTTAAAATTGAACTGCACCCTCTGAAAGTAAATAAAGCAAAACAGTAGCTTCTAGAAAGTCTAAAAGTCATACAAAAATTGATTTACAAACGTTTCATCTGCTAGGGCAGAACTTAAATACTCTAGCAGATTACCTGAAAGTAGGACCAGATTATAAGTATCTATAGAAAGCACAGACTTTGCTATTTTAAAGTCTTCAATGGGCAAATCGCATAGCATTTTTGCTTTCTTTCTGTCACTTTACAGAATAGGTCCTTCTCTCTCTCCCAGGAGGGATTTTACTCTCCTCTTCTATTACAGCAACTAAAACTTGAATCAGTGAAAGCTGTGAAAGAGGAGAAAGAAATAGAAGCTACGAAAAGGAAAAAGTTTGAAGGCAACTGAAAATTGACAAATAAGTGTCAGAGCAGAAAACGATGGCAGTTTGCCAACCAGCTGGGAAAACTAATTCAGCTTTAGATAAAGAGATTTTAAAGGGGAAAAGGACAAGCAAACTTCAGAAAAAAAAAGAATAAAGAAGCAAAGAATAAATCCTTAGAGCTGTGCTGAAGAAGAAACATAGGCAGGGCTTTGTTGTTTTAACTGCAGAACTGCAAGAGGGGCTTTTCATTCAGTGTTTGAATAACACTGAAGCAATAGCCATCAAAAGGGTGAAAAAAAAGAGTGGAAGCACTAGAGTTTTCCTTGTTGCTGTATGTTGTAGACCATCCCTCAAAAGGCATTTAAAGTTTAGCTTTTTCTAGACAAATAGAAATCATTTATGGCAATAACGTTCTTCACCAAGCTACATATGGACATAAAAATAAGAGGGCGTTATATAGAGTTCCCTGTACAAACTCATGACAAGAAATGGCTGAGATGATGGTTACATGAATAAACTGCTGACAAAGAAAATAACTGAAAATCTCAATGAAAACCACTTTAACCAATAAAATTATTTTAGTGACTTTTAAGTGATCATTAAGAATATTATATATGTAAATATATATATATTTTCCATTGGTTACATCGTTTTTTTTCTTTTTTTCATGGTCAGAGAGCTTGTACAAGCATGTAGTGATGGGCACAATCCGCTCACACCAGCAGACCCGAATCGGAGGCTGGTGTGTGGGGGAGCATGCGAAGAGGTGGCGCGGGGTCTGTGTGTCCTCCCACGCGCCCCAGCGGCAGCGCCCTTTCCTGAGGCGCTGCACAGCCAGGCGGCAGGCCGTGGTGCCGCCAGGCCCCGTGCGGCCTGCTGGGGACTGCGCCTCCTCTGCCCCGCTGGAGCGTTTTCAGGAGCGCCCTTGGGACACGGTCTGCTCCGCGCTGGGGGCAGCACCTCCGAGCCCGCGGGAGGGCTGCCCAGGGTGCGGGGCGCCCAGAGGGACCGCGAGGCACCCGGGGGGCACCTGGGAGCCCTCCCACCCCGGTGCGGCGCCCAGAGCAGCACGGCGCGAGCTGCCTGTCGTACCTCGGAGCGCTGCCCTCACTGCCAGGCACAGGCGGGATGCTCAGCTCCCTCCTTCACCCTGTGCCCGCTTCAGAAACATCTCCGATTAAAAAAAAGACAAAAATACTTTGGGCTTGCATTGAACGAAAGCCTCGACATGCACTGCTACAATAAACATCAGAGCCAGTTCACTGCATATGGTTCCGATTTTTTTTTGTTTTGTTTTTTGTTTTGTTTTGTTTTTTGCAGAGGGAACTATGGTAAGGAAATATCACCCAAAAGTGTATTCTGTAATGTTACAAAGAGAAAAATGACTGATATGCTATTTTACTGTGAACTTAGTATTCAGTATTTAAATGCTTCGTTCAAAGAGAAAAATAGAGGGTCCTGCAAATAAATTAAATTTTCATCCTGAACTGCAGTAGTGTTGTCAGCACAGGCTAGTAAACTGTGAAATAAGGAAAGAACATGGAGACCCTGTTTGCGCTTAGTTGCCAATAAACTGTAGAATATGGTATCATTGTTGACATTTCCATTGTGAAAGTTTCTCATTTCCTGCAAGCTTAGGCAAATGAGGGATTTAAGCTATATTTTATTTTTATGGCTACATTTTGCATCAGTCAGCTATTTCAGGTTGACAATAAAATTCCTAATGGTGGTTCTGTTTCTCTTTTGGGAAGTTTCTTTGGCAGTTTTTATCAGCTCAATAGTTGTTCTTCTGTTACCCACTGGAGTTGAAGCCTACGCTTTCTGTAAAGGATGGGAAAAGTTGTTGCCTTTGTGTCTTCCATGATACTTACCTCAGCCTAGCAGACCCAAAACTTTGTTATCATCTTTTATTTTTTTAATTGTCTTATCTCACTTTTAATTTTTCATCATCTGCACATTTGCGCTACTTTATTGGCTATGTTTATACGGCTTTTCAGAAATTGAAGGTGCTTTAATTCATTGGCTGCTCTTTTGTAATTATTTCTCTCATTGGCTAAATATACCTTATAGCAGGTATAGTCTCTAAATATGTCCCAAATGTGGTTCTGATCAAACCTGTGTAAGCCCTAACTGAAAAAGAAGGAAAATTATCAAAAAAATCTATCACAACAAGTACCTTTTCATTCACAAACTTCCTACAACATGGAGCTTTCTTGAAAAGTGTTTTATGATACTTTGTCAAAGAAAAGGGAAAAAAAAAAAAAACACTTGAGACAATATATTTTTAACCAGCTGGGCTGAAAAGCTGATCTCACAGGCTTCAGATGGCATGGTACTTCAAATGGCATCCCCATCCCTGCCAGGGGGTCTACCTGAACATGTTCCAAGCTGATATTTATCATCTGTGATGGGGAGTACAGACTGCTTTGGGGTAGAAGTGCCTATAGCACCGAGAGCTTTGGTGGTGCTACGTAAAGCTTGTTTTGTGTTACTTTTTCTTGAGTTTTTAAATGCTATTTCTTAACTGATATTTTATGGTAGAGGTGCTGCTAGCAGCTAAGTGAGAATTTGTGAGTCACGAGAAAATGTGGCAGGCGTCTGCTATGGATTTTCATTCCGTTCTTCTAGACATTAACAGTAATTGCCCATGGGGACCAGAGAGGCTGTAATTCTTGATATAATAAAGATTTTTGATGTAGGTGGGCTTAATCAGACTTCACTGACATCAAGGGAATTACTGATGTGAGCAAGACTTTGTGGAATCAAGGCAATAACTGAACTGACAGCTCTTAAACCGTACAGAGAGGGATGGCTGGAGCTGCGGTTGCCCTTGCGTGTGTCAAGTTCAGATCATGTCCTGGTTCTAGGATGCTAAGAGAGTTATCTGCAAACATCGTCTCTTATAACGAACAAAACCTTTATGGCATACAGAGCAGAGCAATTAGAATTTCCTTTTTAATAAGGGTCTTCATGTTACTGCATTACTGCTGCTTATGGACAGTTCCTTCGGTTCCTTGAAAAATATCACATACTATTGCTACACTATTTCATCCTTATTGCTGATAAAATCAGGCAGTGCTCAGGGAAGCTTTTGGGTTTTTTTGCCAGACCATAAAAATGAAGTGTTAATTCCAGCTTTAATAATATCTAATTAGTAACAGTTCCTATATACAAAGTTCTCTTATTTTTATTGGCTTGAGTTACACTGCTTTTTTTATAAAGTGTTACACAAAATGACTTTTTTATCATTTCTTTTAAACTTCATTATGCTTTTGATGACACAGTAATTTTTATTTCTATTTTTTTATCAACGTCCCTTTAGCCAGCTTCCTCACTTTGTTCTTTCTCTACAGCTTATATGCTTTTACCCATTTATTTTGATAACTTTTAATAGAAATGTTTGTTTTCAGAGGCATATTCTAATACTTCTAGAGGAGCTGCATTTTCCTTTTTTAAGAGCTAGTGGTCCCTTCCAGCACCTATTACAGCTAATGAAACTGTAATCTAGGTAAAACTCTAGAAAGTGAACAAGAATAGCAAGAAACGGAAAATGGCAGTGCAAACAGTAGCCACATATTGAAAATAGAGAACCCTGATAACCTTGTAAACTGCAAGCAAGATTCCTCTCCATGAGTCAAAGAAAGACTCTAGGTGCCATAAGGACTGGCTTACTGTTAGAAGTACGGAGGATCCATCTTTTTATCCTCTAGGGAAAGAATACAGTGAGGAGCTTCTCTATTTTTTTTTCAGAGTTTATTCTCATGGCTTTATGCTTCTTAAAACTGGAGAGGGGCATTACTGTATCCTTTTCTGGATTCTCCAAGTCTCCTATGAAAAAGTTGTTAAAAATTGTTTACTGTGGGCTCAGTAAGATTGCAGTTACTGGCTTTTCTTAAAAAATATTACAACACAAATTATATTTAATTTTTAAACAAATAATGTTTAACACTTTTTTTACATAACAGCTTTCCAATTAATGGAAAACTGGAATTCCTTTTCAGTTATCTTGGTGGACTTAATCAAGTGCAAACTCTCACTAATAAAATCATTACTTGTATTCATTCTCAACCCATGCCAATATAGCACTGCAGTTCCTTAACATTTTCTTTCCAATCTTCATCATTATTTGCCAATCACTAAGTGATGGGATCTGCAGACCAAACAGCTGTAAGAACAAAAAAATCTGTTTTCAATTGTAGTCATGAACAGATGTTTTCTGCAACATAGCATACCTGTATCACAGGCTTCAGCTATTAAACATTCATTTTCTTTTCCTCCACAGTGTCTTTTGCTGGGACTTTTCTTTCATGCTTCACAGATGGCAAAGCCTGCCAGTGTTCTGCCATTCCAGTAATATGTGCAATATCCTAGCAGAAAAGTATATAATAGAATTACTGCTTGTCCAAACTGAAGTTATTGATTTGTTTCTTTTATACAGTTAATACAGTTTAATATCTCTTGTCTCCCGAGATTTGGCTTGACCACCTAAGCAGTTAAAATCATCTAGCTTGTTGATGATTTTCAAATTTCTTTGGCCGGTGGTAGAGCACATTATTAGTTTTGTAAATTCATCTGAATTTCAGAAATGAAAGGTCAGTTCTGTCCTCTAAGTAAAATGCTTTAAAGAAAATTAATTCTGTCAGAGAATTATAATGGATTTTAAACTGTATTAGAGTTTGATCTCCTGAAAATGTTCATAAAATCTTCATTGTTTTTATGGAGTGCTAGAAAAAGCTTCTACAAATATTTAATGTTGTGGTATATACCGTAGTACCCACAAAATATCCAGTGTGCCCGTTACTCTGGTACTGGATATAAGATGCTAAAGCCTGCCTACATTATGCTCTAGAAGCTTGTAGTGTCTTCTGATCTGTCCTTTTCATCCTTATTGCTCAGTAGGAAAATGTAGTACCTTCTGTTAAGACATGTAGATGTGAGATAGCAGCAAATTAACAAACTCCCCTTTCTCACTTCTTTACTACGCTACCAATTAGCGTGTATTTGGCCCAACATTAAAGTAAATTAACAACTCCAACATTAATTGGTTTTCTTTCCTTACATCTACTGTAACTGCACAAACACTGTTAGCTGGAAACCCAGTCTAAACCTCTTGATGGTACTTCAGATGCATAAACAAATTTATGTACACTCTATGAAGTAATATACACGTTCATTGGTGCTGTTGTGTGCTCATAAATAAGACATTACCTCAACAGATTTTTGAGAAAGAGAATTTAAAATAAATGATATTTGTTGAAATTTTATTGCACTTATGATAATTTTGCATTAACGAGTATAAACATTTCATGTTACGGATAGCAATACAAGATTCTGCTCCCTTTTTGATCTCTAGAAGAGTCCTTACATTATGGTCCTTAGCTTGAAAGATTTCTTCACTTGATTTTGTTCACTCCAAATGATTTATTAGTTAAGAACTAATTTGTTATGGAGATGTTGATCTTATCATTAATTATTTACTGAAGGGATCTCTTGCAATAGATCATCTTTGGGCCTGATCACTAAGGAGCTGTAAAATAACTTGTATTTCAGGTACCAGGCACAAAAAGAAGGTAAAGGGTAATGCAATTTGTCTGTGCAATGTAAACATATTATTTTTAATAGGGGCACACAGTTCTTGAATGTGGTAGCTGCTCTTGCCAATGTTGCCCATGCCTTGTGATTCACTGAGATTTAAGAAACTGCTCACCAAAAGTCTGACATTGTGTTTTTATGCAATTAACTCAATAACCACAATGAATTGGAATTCTCCACTAATACAGTATCATTCAAAATTGGTTGATACTAACTTGTCAGCTCAAGTGGATTAACGGCTGGACCTCATTAATGGGTTGTGTGAATGCTCCTAATCCGTTTTAAGAAGAAGGTTAGTTTAAATCATCTTAGCAGTGTTTCAATTACCCTAACCTCAAACAAGTGTGAGGATGCACACGCGTTGTTTGGGTTTAAAGATTTCTCTAGCCAATACGCAACTCCTGAGAGTGACTGTTGTGGTTTGATGGGGGCAGGGGAGATGGGTTAATTTGGTAAGAGATGAATCCTCTTGCATTCCAGCCAATCCTCAAAGGTTAGAAGGACTGGAGGTGCCTGGATGCATCTCTTAATAGGGACACCAAACACTGCGGTAACTGTAGGCCTGACTCTGGCAGTACCGGATTCGCTTTCTCCCAAAAAGGGAATCGAGTTCACGAATAGCACAATTTATACAAATGCAATATTTACAAAGCAGGTTTTGGATGCCAGTACAGGAAATTCTATTACAGCATGGGGTTTTCAGTTAGTGCCTCGTGTACAAATGTGCAATCATCCCTCACCCCAGAAGATGGGAGAGGACTTTCAACCTCGAGGAGTCTCCTCAGGCGGCATCCTGACCCAAGGCGGGGAAAGGAGTTCGGCCTGTCGACCGATCCAGAAGTTACTATGGAGTCTTACCTCTTTCTTCTTCCTTCTTCCCTCTTCCTTCTTTTTTCTTTCCTCTTCCTACCTTCCTTCTTCCTACTATTTCCCTCCTTAGTTCACCTTTTCTATATTTTCTTTTACATTTAGCTGGAGCTTGAGTGACTCTAGTCATACTTACTCTCGTTATTTATTGGTTTAAAAAGTCTCTCGAGTTAATTGAAAATCCAGAGAGCATGCTCAGCGAGGAGTGGTTGTTCCTTGGAAGCGGGTAACTTCTGGGATGGGGTTGTGTATTGGTATTATAATGAGATTAGAATGAGGAGAAGTTTGAGCAAAGTCCATCATAAATCCATCTGCCACCCTTGTTGGCCAGCACCAGACATCTTATTGTACTGTGTAGCTTATCAGCTGCGTGGTGCGACCAGGTCGCCATCTCCACAGGGAACCCCACACAGTTTGGCCATGGTGTCTCCATTCTGCTCCACTCTACTCTTACTAGTGTGTGCTGGGAGGGCAGCCAAGAGAATCGTTGGCACATACCAACCACCCTGGAAGTGGTAACTGTCTCTCACCTCAAGCAAGCTTCTGTAATGCCAGAACTTCTGTTAGGCCCTAGTTTTTCTCTAACTTCTCCTTTCTTGAGCTATTCTCTCACAGTGACTGACCACTCTCCTGCAGCCACTGCAGTCAAAATGGGTTGAGTTATTCCAGTTCCACCATTCACTTAAACTGATCCTAAAATAATTTTATAGAGAGAATATAATACAATTTACATAACTGAGAATCTGAATTTGCTATTCAGGTTCTATTTCTTCTGGGCATTTCAAAAATTACATGTAACAGAATGACACTGCCTATGAGTGATACAATCTAAAGGGAAAGCTCTCTAACTGGAATATTTGCACGTACTTCCTTAACACAGCTTATAAGGTATTACAGCAATATCATAGTGGAGGACAGTGCATCAAAGGCCTGTTTCATGACAGTGTTTTAGTTGCTCACAGGATTTTTCTCAAGAAGCAGAATCTAGCAGTGGAATCACAGGTAAAAATTTTATCTTTTCAGGTTGGTAAGAGTGAGAAAAGAGAGCATAGAAATTCCTTTATATAAATGCCACTGTTGTTTTCATTAGGAAATTTGGATATGTTAGTCACCCACACTTTTAGGGATCTGTTCTGTAAAATGGACTCAATTCTTGGCTGTAACCAGCCATATGGCCTGCTGTAGCTGCTTCATTTTATTAAGAGATGCAAAAGAGCAGAAATGCCATGTTAACTAATTAGTGGAGCATTTTATTGGGAAAGCAGAATCCCCAGGCTGCCTCACTCATCCTCAACCTAAACGTGGGCTGTATTATTCCTGAAGTTGCTCTGCCTCAGCTGACAGAGTTTGTTCTCTGATGTGAGCTCTTGTAAGTATCTGACGTCCTCATACTTATTCGATTTTTTCCTGTCCCCTAATTCTAGGTATCCTAAAGTATTCTGGAAAACTGTTAATTTACTACTTGAGCTATTTACTGTTACCAGTAAGTGTAACATTCGAATTTCTCCTACTCTAATATACTCCAAAAATGCTTTAGATGCATTCTGTTCCCCCAACTCCAAAAGACTACCTATATTGTAGACATGTTGTCACATGGTTACACAGTCAAACTCTTTACATTCAGTGGGCAGCACTTTAGCTAAGTAAGTCCTTGTATTAATGACGCATCTCCCTTTAGCCTAGCCTGCTTTCACACCCACCATCACTCTCTCTGTTTTTGCTCTGCTCTTGCACAATGGTTCACTCATTTATCATACCTGTCACAATTCCCTGTTGCAATTAGACCTTGGATACAGCCATTCTCTACAATTCTTCTTGACCCAGACACCAGGAGACCCAAGAAGCAATAGGGTCACCTAGCAGAGATATCAAATAGTACTGAGTACGAGGCTGAGACCCAGCTATTTTCCACAGTGTTACACTTAAGCCAGGCATGAAAAATCTCTTTTTCCTCTCCAAACAGTCCTTATTTGAGACCAAGCAGTAGAGGACATCTGTCTTTCAGTGCTTGCTAGAGTTCAGCATAAAAGATCAGGGTCACTCAAAACACTAGATGATGAATATAGCACTTGGATGTTGTAATAGGTGCATGTTTTCAAGCAGAAAGAGAATGGGGGTGGAGAGAAAGGCAAAACAGTCCAAGAATTTCTCCTGGACTGACACAAACTGCTGTCCTCCAATTAGCAACAGCTTGCTGCTGCTGCTGAGTTGCTGTCTTACTCTATTACTGGGCAACAAACACTTCTGGAATATATATACACACATGGAAGCCTACGAACTTATCTTCCTTGTGACTGCAGAGGTGTGCGCAGAGGTTTTCTTGCTGATGAAGGTTCTGACCACTGGAAGATGTTTCAATGTGGAGAACAGGAGGGTCCTTCAATGTGCCAAACAGGAGGGTCCTTCAATGTGGCTCCCTCAGCATCAACTTCCACCATCACCAGGAGAGGCAAAACACAGCGAGAGGCTGGCTCCTTGGAAGAAACTGTGACAGAGCTCTGCAGGCACCACCCATCCTGTTCAGTTCTCTTGTCCTCTAGTAAAATATTTGTGCGACTCTGACCCAGGCTTCTCTCCCCCTCCTCAGTCCCACAATAGCTTCCTGCCTCTTCTTTGTTGTAATTGGAAATTAACCAACAACATGCAAACCTTCATGAGGTATCTTGGTCTTGCATGACTTCAAATTTAGAATAAAATCCTAATATTTTTTAAAGTTCAGTTAGGCTTTCATGTGCAGAGAGGTTTCATTTGTTTCATTTTTTCTTATTTATGACAAAAGTCTACATATCAGTTCCTCTTCAGTACCTACTATGAATGAGTAAATAGGATGAGTTATATCAGTAGTCACTGTCTTGCAATACAAAACCCCAACCTACAAGGCCTTGGCAAAACACATTACGTTTTTTCAGATGTTGTTAATATTTTGCATTCCTATGTCTTTTAGATTGATTCCTCCTGTAGCACTGAGACAGTGCTTGGGGGATTTCCAAAATAAGTTATTGCAAGTACAGGAAAGCAGTACATACAGTATTTTTAAGGCAAGGATTGCTTCAGTTTATTCCAAGAAATACAAAAAAAAGTAAGCAAAAATAAGGCTTCACAGAGGGACAGAATCTAATTAAGAGTTAAGGGGTCAGAGGCTTTGACTACAGTAGCGGTACCATCTGAGTCTTTTAAATAACCTGACTCTGCATAGGACATCACATGTTACTTTCTTTAAACATGTTCTGCTCCTCAGGTTTTGCAATACTTAATAATACTAGAGAAATCACAAAAAAAAAAAGCCTGACACTAAACTAAATCATAGAATGGTTAAGGTTGGAAGGGACCTCCAGAGATCATCTAGTCCAACCCCCCTGCACGCGCAGGGTCACCTAGAGCACGTGGCACAGGACTGCGTCCAAGTGGGTTTTGAAGATCTCCAGAGAAGGAGACTCCACAACCTCTCTGGGCAGCCTGTTCCAGTGCTCTGTCACCCTCACTGTTAAGAATTTTTTCCTTAAGTTCCTGTGGAACTTTTGGTGTTTCAGTTTCCAGCCATTTCCTCTAGTTCTGTCAGTGGCCACCAGTGAAAAGAGACCAGCACCATCCTCCTCACTGCCTCCCTTGAGGTACTTATAGACACTGATCAGATCCCCTCTCAGCCTTCTCTTCTCCAGGCTGAACAGGCCCAGCTCCCTCAGCCTCTCCTCATAGGGCAGATGTTCCAGGCCCCTGATCATCCTTGTGGCCCTGCGCTGGACTCTCTCCAGCAGCTCCACATCCCTCTTGTACCGTGGAGCCCAGAACTGGACACAATACTCCAGATGCGGCCTCACCAGGGCTGAGTAGAGGGGCAGGATCACCTCCCTCAACCTGCTGGAGACGCTCTTCTTAATGCACCCCAGGATCCCGTTGGCCTTCTTGGCCACGAGGGCACACTGCTGCCTCATGGTCAACTTGTCGTCCACCATGACACCCAGGTCCCTCTCTGCAGAGCTGCTCTCCAGAAGGTCGGTCCCCAGCCTGTACTGGTGTCTGGGGTTATTCCTCCCCAGGTGCAGGACCTTGCACTTGGCCTTGTTGAATTGCATGAGGTTTTTCACCACTCAGTTGTCCAGTCTGTCCAGCTCCCTCGGGATGGCAGCGCAGCCCTCTGGGGTATCAGCTACTCCTCCCAGTTTGGTATCATCAGCAAACTTGCTGAGGGAGCACTCTGTGCCTTCATCCAGGTCATTGATGAATAAATTGAACAAGATTGGACCAAGGACTGACCCCTGGGGAACACCGCTAGCTACAGGCCTCCAACTAGACTCTGCACTGCTGATCATCACCCTCTGAGCTCTGCCATCCAGCCAGTTCCTAATCCACCTCACTGTGCACTCATCTATCCCACACTTCTGGAGCTTGCCCAGGAGGATGTTGTGAGGGACGGTGTCAAAAGCCTCGGTGAAGTCGAGATAGACGACATCCACTGCTCTCCCCTCATCTATCCAGCCGGTCATTCCATCATAGAAGGGTATCAGGTTATTCAAGCAAGATTTCCCCTTGGTGAATCCGTGCTGACTACTCTTGAGCACCTTCTTGTCCTCCATGTGCCTGGAGACAACAGCCAGTATGAGCCGTTCCATCACTTTTCGGGGGAGAGAGGTGAGGCTGACTGGCCTGTAGTTGCCTGGGTCCTCCTGCTTGGCTTTTTTGAAGACTGGTGTGACATTGGCCTTCTCCCATCCCTCCGGCACCTTCCCCATTCTCCAGGATCTTTCAAAGATGATGGAGAGCGGCTTAGCTATGACATCTGCCAGCTCACACAGCACTCTGGGGTGCATCCCATCAGGGCCCATGGATTTGTGGGTATCGAGGTTCCTTAGGTGCTCTCTGACCCAATCTTCCTCTACCCAAGGCAAGTCTTCCTCTCTCCAGGCTTCTTCTCTTGTCCCTAGGGCCTGGGGCTCCAAAGGGCTGCCCTTGATAAACACAAAAGCAAAGAAGGCATTCAGCAACTCTTCTTTTTCTGTGTTATTGGTAACCAGGGTAACCCATCCTGTTCACCAGCGGACCTACGTTCTCCCTGATCTTCCTTTTGCTGTTAATATATTTGAAGAAGTTTTTCTTGTTATTTTTAACATCCCTTGCCAGATTGCGTTCCAAATGTAGTACAATTAGTTTACATAAATGTTTCATATTCAAGGTTGCAAGAAAGATGCTTGTGACATCCTAGATGTACAATTAAACTGTATTATGGTGACATTACCATGACTGAGTTATTCAAGAATTCAAGAAAGGAAAAGGCCTGGGTTTTGTTGTTGTTGTTGTTGTTGCTGTTGTTTTGTTTTGTTTGTTTGTTCTTTTTGAAACTACATTACGCACAACTTCTTGATCAGTTCTCAACCGGTGAGATCTGCGTTAGTACTGAAGTATAATTATGTTACAGATGAGGCACAGCATGATTTGGAGCCCAAGCAGTAACCAGCTTGAGTCCCTCTGGACTATGTTTATAGAAACAGGGGCCCAAAGGAGCACGGTGTTGACACATCCCTACTGCTTCAGACAAGGACAGTCGAGTCGAGCGTGGCTCACTGGTGCAGGCAGCTGGCCAGTACTGGTGGAATGGCAACAGTGCTAGGCAGAGAAATCGAGGGAGCAAGCGAGGAGGCAGGACTGAACCCTGCGGCTGCGCAGAGGAAAGGCCCTAGAGCTGCTGGTAGCAAGGCACGAGCGCAAAAAGGTGGAGAAACAATGTTAAGGAACACATTTTATATCCGACTGCTTTAAAATTCTGCATTTCCTAACACAAAAATAAATGCATATATGCAAACTGATATGTATTTTTATGCATGCAGGGATGCACACACGAGAGCGAGAAAAGATACATGATATATAATCATAAATTTTGCATTTCCTGAGTGCCTAGGATATTAAGTGCAACTCCAGCCATATATTCATGTTAGATTTCTGTACTTAATTCCCTGGAATGGGTGTTAGATGTGTTTTAGAGAAAAACAAAGTTTGTCAGACTATTCCATTTTATTGGGGGCATTTTAGGAAGATGTAAATAAAGATGAAGTGGCAAAACATCCAAATGCTTGTCAAATTTAAGGAAACAACACTATTTTTCTCCCATGGAAAGCAATTTTTTAATTTAAGAGCCCTTACTGGCTTGAAAGATGCTATCAGTGTTGATTTTGCCTTTAGACAGAAAGAAAACAAGCTATAATGCAGCCTACAATACAAAGTTATAAACTGGAGCTCTTAGAATCTGCCTCTATCAGATTCAAGGGCAAAGCTCCAATTGACTTCACTGGAGCAGGGATGAAGTATGGGACTAAATAAAGTTTCAGCTAGCTTGAAAACTATTGAGACAGACTCATTTTTGTTGTAAATGTGTCCTACATACCACTTTTCTTGATAAAAAGAAAATAAACTTTCTGAGTTTTTGGCTGCTTTGTTGAGTGAAGGAAATTTTATTTCTATCAGTAGTGTAATTATTCTAAATTCATTTTCTCATCTTTATTCTATTTGGCCTCATACTGTTTTGAACTTTTAGCTCAAAATTGTAAATGTTTGCAATAGGTTATGCTTAAGAAAAAATGGAAGTTTTAAGAATAACATTTTCGCTATAATGCCTTCTAAGCTACTTAGCTAAATCCTTCTTTCTCTTATAATTTGTCTTATCTGTTCTTTTAGTTCTTCCAAACTGAGCTCTGTTGTGCAGCTTATAAAATTTATTGTGAAACCTAAAGATTGTTGAATAAATGACTTTTTGACTTTCTGGTAATTGCTGAATTGCTGTATATCCAGGACTTATATCCAAAAACATAGGCTGTTTTTGCTGTGACAGTTTTGTTTATATTAAAAGCCTTCTGTGTCTTTTAATACCTATTCCAGTGCCTGCTTCTTTCTTCAGATAGAATTTAAAGTTTTCTTTATAGTTTTAAATCACCAACAGCAATAAGAATGCAAGTATTTGTTAGAAAACATTTTGCAGAAATACGTACTTGTCACTTCAACACAGAAATAAAACAAATCCGATACAGAGCAAATAGCATGGACCTTGCTATAAAATTGACTTTTTAGTGTTGCTTTTTAAAGATAACATGAGAAAGGAAAGATAGCATAGTTGCAAGCCCCATTTTCCCTTCCTTTTTCCCTAATGAGACAACACGGTAAGCAAGTAATTATCATTAGCTGGGAATGAGACAGCCGAGGCAGGTAACAACAAAAACAACTGCATAAATTGGAAGGAAAGAAACAGGCCACTGAATCAGCCAGCTGATCGGGCCCTGAAATATGACTTCAACCACTTTCCTAGCTCAAGCAATGACATATTACAGCTGTTTGGGGAAACGGGAGGGCTGGGCCCGCACCCGGGGTTGGGCAGCGTCAGGGGTTCGCGAGCCGGCCCGGGCAATGGTCAGCGCTGCCTGTTGCTGCTGGCAGGAGGGCGGCTGCTCCGCACGATGCTCTCCCGGCTTCAGGAGATGCCCTAGCTCTGACTTGGGTGCTCTGAAGGAGCATATATGCCTTCAGTGACTAACTAAGGAGCCCAGAGAAACGGACTTTAAATTACAAGAAAATTAGGGAGAAGTACTAAAGAGTAAGCTTTTTGCAAGGCCTGTCCCTCCCTCCCCGCTCAGCTCCTCTCTTTGCTCCCTCGCTGCACTGGCAGGCAGTGTGATGCACCCTTATTTCTCATGGCACAGCGTGTGCTTCTTGATGAGCCAGGATGGTTACGCTGACTAGCACATTCAAAGGATGAAAGTCCAGTTATTGCCAGTCTACTTCCTTAACCTAGTTTGCAGGGGGAATATAACAGCTCTGCAGGATCTACTTTTCCTTCTCATACTAAAACTTGTTGTAAGAACAGCTGCTGCAAGGGGATATAATACAGACAGACTACATAATGCAAGCAGGAGTATTATAAAACTAATGCTTTCCACTTTTTATTTGCTTTAGATTTTTTCCAGCATTATTGTTGACATATTAAATAATTTCCTCTATGTCTAAATTTCCTTTTCTTTTAGAATGTGATTAAAAATGAAAAACAAGTACCCTTTTACATTGCTGGCACTTAGCTTAGTTTTACGTATCTATTGGACTAGACTAAGATACATTACAACTTAAGTCATTTCAGAAAGTGCAAGGGTAGGCAGATTCTTAATCTAACAAATAGCTCAACATTCGGTATTGCAAAATACTCTTAAGCAGTACATCTACTTAAAAAGAGCTTAGCAGGATATCACGTTTAAATAAAGTCTAGCTAAAAGAAGTATGTTTTCTTTAGAAGAATTTTGCAACTTGAAAACAAAGAAACATTAGGGCACCATGGAATGAACCCAAATAGTATAAATTTCTACAAACTATCAGAAATCTGCATTATCTCATGGTTCCAGTAGCCCTCAGTAGCAATCTCTCTCCTTATAAAGGGCAGAACACAGTGAAAGATGGTTATTACTTGTTAGTAATAATGAAGAGACCCCCCCCATCCTCCCAGTCAGGTTACTCCCTAAATGCTCACAGAAATAAGGTATCTGCCATACAAACTTACTCCCTAAATGAGAGAATCAGAACAAAAAGAGGGCAAGAGTCTAGTCTTGCTGCTCCATGCCCTCCTGGGACGAGCTCAGGGTGAATACTTTGCTATACAAATACCTGTGTAAAACAGAACAGTCCCACCAATCTCTGTTTTTTCTTAAATAACAGACTCCAAGGAAATCCTACCACTGGAATAATACTTTGGGGATTTTTTTCCCTAAAATTCACTCTTTGCTTGTAAGAGGCAATATATCAGTGGCAAAAATTACTAAATCATTGGAAGTTTCCAAATCAGCTTCCAAAGGCCCAGGACCAAATCTGAAGTTTGGGTCTGTGACTTGCATCATAATTCTGCAGTCCTGTAAACTTCTGAACAGTTTTATTTCTCCCATGTATCACAAGAGAGCAAAAGCAAGAAGAGACACAATTTGTATGCAATAAAACGGGAAACAAATTTTTCACTTCAAACTACATAAGTTACTTGTAGTTTGGCATACTCTTTTCTGAGTGTTATTTAATTAAAATAAATGAGAAATATTCAAATTAAATTTAGCATAACAAATTATATTAGCCTCATGATATAATTAGAACATATATCCCTATTTCCTGCACATTTTCCAGTAGATTTACTCTTTTTTGTGAATATAATTCTTGTAGTTCATAGGAAAGTATCTATCTTACTGCTATTTAAATCCTTTAGGGATGAAAGAGAATATCTGGATAAACATATGTTGTGATGCTGTCTTTTGTGAACTGTTTCTACGCAAGACATTGTAACATTTGTAACTATTTGCAGATTTTTTAGATATTTTGACTGGTCACAAATAAAGTATTTAGCTATCTTTTGATTCTTGGAAAGTGTTGTCTATATTTATCCTAAGAGTAAAGAAAGGAAAAAATCCACAGGTCCTTATGGGGGCAATTTATCTGAGTTATCAATCTTTTTTTTTCCCTTAACATAATATATATTTTTGCAGATGAGTTATAAACTATTCTAATAGCTGTAGATTTTTTTCTTCACCCCCTTTTTTTTTGTTAAAGTTTCAATAGACGAATGTCAAAAAGTCTTACTATACTCATAAACGCAGAATGTACAAAAATCCCCACTGACTTGTCAGATACAGAGTACAAGGTAATTTCAGTAGAGATTACTTGTTTTTCAGCTCTGGCACACCAGATCAGTATTTCCTATTTTTTGTGATAAATGGGTATTTTTAGCTATAGAAACAAAAAGAAATTATTTCCCTTTTTCAGGCATTTTGTTGAAAATAGCTATATGAAAAAAAAAAAAGAGTACAAAAGCTTAGGAGGAAAAAAAGGAGAAATAAAAGGATATAGTCTAACTTATATATTAAATGAAAGTGAATAGGATAAAGGAAAAATACTCCTGAAAATACATCAGAGTTTTAAAAACATGAAAGAATAGATACTTAGTACAAGAGAAAAATATTTGTATTGGAATCTAATTGGAGTTTCTAGGCCAAGATTGATTATATTTTAGATATATTTTAGATACTTATATATAAAATAATAAATTTATTTCATGTTAACAGATTACAAGAGAATAAGATGTTCTCTATTCACTGGATGTAATATACATCTTAATATCCTTAAATGGCTTAAGAGTTCTATATAGAAAACTGAGAAGTGGGTGCTTTCATTGGCTAGGACCCTAATTTGGGAAATCTCTTATTAGAGGCTTCCAAGGTACATTTCTTTTCTCACTGGCTGTGTAAAGTCTGGAGTAACTGCCTCAGATCCTGCCTAAAATTTCAACAGATTTTAGGAGCCTGAGTGTCATGTAGAATGACTCCTGAAAAAATAAAAGAAGAGACTCGGCAGCCCGGTTTACTTCGGAAGCTAAAATTTTCCCACCACCACCCATTGGCAAGCACACTGCGATACAAAAGCACCCCATACACCTTTGGCTTTTTTAGAGAAGCCACGCAGGGGTTGCCCTCCCGCTCGATGCGGGAACGCGATGCGCGGGGCTCACGGAGACGCTCAGGGCCCGCCGGTGCCGCATCCTCCCGCGTGCAGGGCCCGAGCAGGCCTGACCACCGGGCACCTCGAGACAGGGCCCCTGCGAGCCCCGACCACCAGGCACTTCGAGACTGCACCGAGAACGCAAGGGGATAAAGTTTACATCCTGTTCTGCACACTCAGAGAAGGACCCAGGAAAAAGGGTATAATAACTGCCCGATGAGGTGATTTAGACAAAAATGTTTTGGCCCTCCGGATACTCAGGCTCTCTGGTCCATTTGAACCCTGGAGCCATTCATAAAATTGTACATTTTTAGTTGAAAGCTGTTGGGGTACAATCTATTGCTTGGGACCTGCTCATGCCTACCAGTGCTATAACATGGGATAACATGGGAAAAAACGAGACATGTTCACTTGAGGTATACACAGCTATGTCTGATGGAAAAGCAGCGAGAAGAGCGCTAGCAGAGGGAGTTGATAATACACCAACCAGCTACAACCTCTGGAACTACCAAAGCTGTCTCAATACTGGAGACTTAGAAGAAATAAATGGGTGACAACAAGCAGCAAAAGCATAACTGAGATAAAGAAGAGAATGATAAGGATATTTCCTGATTACTTTGTGGGTATTTAGAAAGGTAATATACTATCCATGATGTTGGACTTATAGTCTCATGAATTTCCAAACCCCTGTACAGACCTTTTGCTTTGGAGGTTGTTATGGGAAGAAGTGCAAATGGGAGCAACATCCCTCCAGTACAACCGATCCTGTAGTAATCAGGAAAGTGGGCAAACTGCACAACAAGCAAGTGTATCAATCACATCAAAGTTCTTGCAGCAAATAATCAAAGCAAATACTAAATATTCAGCGATGACAGGGATTTCAGTACGCCTGTTAGCTCTGAGTACATTGCCCAGGAGACAGCTGTGTAGATGCAAGGCGAAGACACACGGCTGCTCCCCAAACTCCTGAAAGAGGAGCGCAATTACAGCCCTTCCTCTCCCACACCTCCTTGTCGTGCGATCTGGCACTTTGGGGCAAGCACCAGCTCCTCTCCGCACCTAGCAAGCCATGTCTGTGCATGGATTTATCTTGCTCTTTTGCTATTACGACTTAAATATGAGATATTCTAATAAAAGTAATTTATTTAGATGGAAAATGTGTGTTATATGCAACGTACGTAAATTGTCACAGTTTTATCAGAGAGACCTACTTTCTGAGATCAACATCCACAGGAGGAGCTTCTGCTCTGAACTTGCTTTTTGGGCTATGCCTTGAACATTTCATTTTCAGCCATCTTGCTGCTGTTGATATTTATAATGCGTCCAGCCTTTCTTTTTTGCTTTCCTGTCATGGCTGGTGCTTACAATGTACCTTGCAAATTCACTAAGTCACATCGCACTGTATGTAGTTGTGATTATCACCTGTATAGGCAAGTGATATAAATCCTTTTTTTTTTCTTTTTTTTCCTTTCACTTCTTTGTTAATGCAATAGCATTTGCACCAGCCTCTAATCTTATGTACCACTTTCTCCTCTGTTAGAACCAAGCTGGCAATTCTCATCTTGAATAGCTTTAAAATTGCTCATAGCAATCAATGACAACTGAGGCATCACTAAAGAATTTCCTTTATCTCCAAGCTCCAATTTAGATCAGTCATTAAGCTTGAGTAAGCTTGAGCTGTCAGAACATTTTCCCTCATCACATGCTCTGAGCACGAAAAGTCAACTTCAAAATCAAATTTGTTCTGTCTCTTACTACACTTTGCAATGGCCTAGTACGAACAATAAACTTAACTGAAATAGTACTGTCAATCTTTAGTAACTCAGATAACTCTGTGGGCTTTTTATGTAAGAAAGGCTGCTGTACCTTAAATATGATCCATAGCAAATCATTTTCTTATGTTATATTTCCTCCTTTATCCTATTTGATCTTGTTAGTTATGCATACTGCTAAGTTACAGTTGTGACATTTCCTTTTTTGAAATGAACACATATGAAAAGGGTGAAAGTATAAAAGTGAGTTTTAGATGGAAAATATATAAACAGATATTTAAATTTCTAATTATTCAATATATCAGATATATAAAAACAGATATTCTTCTGCAATCTCTCCAGATAAACAAGCTTTGTTTAAGATTCAGACTCCAAAGAAGAAGGGTCAGTTTCAAATCTCTGCATAGGATTTATTTTGGTGTTTGTACTGACAGCCCTTTTTAACTATCTCTTAAAATAAACTCTGCTAATCTTTGAATCCTTTCTATGCACATATTTCATGAGACTATTGGAGCTGAAAACAAAAGTCTGGCCTGAACAGGTTGTTTGTTAGGATTCCTGACAGTGATCTGACTTTTTTGGTAAAGATTTCATTTGAGCAAAGTGCTGTAAAGGGTCTATGATTTTAATTATATAAATGCTGCAATCCACTGCTATGGAATTAGTTATTTACTCTAAGTCATCTCAGCCTTTTAATGCAAAAAGACCCCAAAGTAAAATGAACCAGGCAAATCTTATGATTTTTTCTACTGTTGAATGAGACATTAAACCCAGTTCCCACATTTATAGCGGGGGCCTGCAAACATTCTCAGTTCTGAAGGACAGATCTAGTAGCAGACACGGGGCAACTCCTAAAATCACAGTGACCATAAGAGTGTTTGGGATGCTGGTCTTGTATATAGCTTCTAACTGTATTCCTAGATTGCTTTTTTCCTGCGGAGAAATCTGTTCAAGGAATAGTACAATAGCACATGTGAAAAGTTGGCTTGAAATTCTAGCTTTGTCATGTTTCAATTAATTTTTATAGTTTTGAATGTTTGTCAAATAACTGTAATATTTTAGACAAATATATATGTAGGATCCAATGTAATTTTAAATAAAAACTTCTAACCTACAGCTTGTTCGGAACTAATGATCTGGGGGATATTTTTGGAACAAAGAGCTTTTCAATGTGAATAAGGGCAGAGTTTAACATAGTAAAATACACTATTCACTAAAGAGAGAAAGTTAAAAAAACTAGTACATGGGCTTCTCCAAAACAGTCTCTCATACTGTTGTATCTCTCAGTAAAGACTGGCTGTGATTTATAAACCATCTCAGAATGCTCAACATTTGCTCAGAAGCAAAGACGGAGTCTGCAGATATGGGTGCCAAAGGCTTCTAGATTTCATCTTCAAACTTAGAGTCATCTATTTCTCTTTCCTTAAATTTCTTAAATTATATTTCAAGTTAGGTGAGTTGAGTGATGTTCTTCTGAGTTTTTTTTTTTTAATGGAGCTATTGATTGCAACAAGTTTCATGCATTCTTAACAACAAGTGAAACAGAACATGTCATTAGATGTAAACATAGCCAGCACAGATATTTCTGATTAGCTGCTATTCATCAGTAGTTATATAAAGATATGAAAATAAAAGTGAGAGAACTGAAGAGCTTTCAGATGAATACATCTCATTATATAAGCGTGTTGAATAGAAAGTTTGAAAATAACAGACTGCTTCTTAACTATGACATCTATAACCCAGCCCAGGGACTGCAGTATTCTTCAGCTCTCAGCTGTCCACTTATCAATCATGAGAACATATCTCCTTAGGAGATGTATTCAAATGCTTTTTAATTAGGTGCCGTGTGGGATAAACTCTGTGATCAAAACAAGAAGGGTGCCGGTAGGAGGAATGATCAGCAGGCTTACTAAGGAATTTCAGTACCACTGGTTAGCCAGTCTTTCAAAAGGAAGAGCAACTTTTGAATTAGCCCTGATATGCAGAGTGTTTTTAAATTCAAGAATACAAACACAATCAACAACACAGCTGCAGCAGACCACATGAATTTAGAGGTAATCTTTTCTTAGAGCGGTACCACTGTTAACGAAAGGAATTTAAGACAAGATTTTAAAATACAGCTAATGATTTTAGGGAAATTACTTTAAGAAAATAATTTCCAGGGAATGTTGCTCTCTGGTTTGAGTCCACCATCTTCAACACTAGTAGTTATTTTTTTCTCATCCTTTTCTGAGGTGCAACATGATCAGAAAGTAAGAAGGCATCTGTTTTTATGTACGGAAAATATATACTTCCTACCTGGTGGAGAAAAGCCCGAGCTTTTATTTGACTAAGAATGATATGGATCCAAAGAAAGGCAGATGCAAAGTTGCATGTTGATTTTTGGACCAGACAATACAGAAATTCAAAGTGTGGCCTAGACTTTGAAGCTTGTTAAAGAAATAAGCAAGAGGAATTTGGGAAAGTGAGCGTAGTCTGCCGTGAAAAGAGCCATCTGAATCAAGACTGACCTGAGAGGCGCTAGGGTTGATGACTATGAACGGACTTAGGGTTGATGACTATGAACGGACTTGTCATGACGGTCCTGTAAAGAACAGAGCAGAAGGAGGACTAGCTTAAGAAAGAGGAATTGTTCATTGTTTACTTAAACAGTTCAATGAGATTTAATCAAATGATACATTTGGATTTGCCAGTAACTGTAGGGATACGCCGTAAAGATCAAGAATTCAAAATATTAAATGTATCACATAATACAGGGACAGAAATAAAGTTTAGGTATAACACAGAAAGATGCGATTCATTTCCACGGAGCTATGAAGAAGAGTTTCAATTCTCTAAAGTCAATCATCTGTGCTGTGCTGGTGATGGTTTGATTCCTCCGGGTTTACTAACGGGATTGCTGCGGGATTCCTCCAGCTGCCTCTGGCCTCTGTAGCTGGTTCCTCCTGCCCTGGGAGCTGGGTGCTCCAGTGCCTCTTCTTTCCCATTCCAGCCCCCTTCCCACTGCCTCCTCTTCCTCTTCCCTGTTCTCCATGTCAGTGAGGTGAAATCAGTGGTGCTGCATGAATACACATAGGAAAAGGAAAATGACAAAAATCTGCCCCCAAATATTTTTGCTGAGTTGCCATATTTTGCATTATAAAAAGAATCTTGAATTTAGGCTATTTTTTATTTAATCAGTCTACTTTTTAAAATAAGCATGATACATGACAAGTGATGGCAAATATTACATCACTACTTATTAGCAGTGGAGATGGCGGGCAGTATTTTGACATTTTCAATCCTTTTACCCAAAGATTATAAGCACTTTTTAAACATTCATAAAAGCTCAGAGCACTTTTGAGAGACAATTTTATTATAGGGGCTTTATTGGTTGGGGTGGGTATTTGGCATCTAATATTTGCTTGTTAGCATGAACAGAGGATGGCAACAAAGTTGCTGCGTACAGCACTTCTAGAAGCAGCTTCTCATGCAGCAAGGCCTGGATGCAATAAAGAGGCACACAATGAAATCTCAAACGCAGTAACTGTAAAAATCCTTCAGGGATGAAGGAAGTGAGAAGTGACGCTCTGGCTATGTCCTGCTCTTAAGGAAGTTTCTGTAATCTCGCATACATTTCTAAGGATTTGTTATATCACAGGAATTCCTCGGCCAATAAGGTTATATTGTGTAAGTAGAGCTTGGGCCCACGCTCCACCTGGAAAACACAGGCAGGTCATCCAGTGCTCCCAAATCGGCAAGGGGCTGAGCAAGAGAAGCGGGCCTGAAACTCAGGGAACATCCTGCCAAACCTTCTGCTCCAGCTGGGAATGGCGGAACGCAGCCTTTCCTCCATACCAGAGTTTCAGCAATATTTACTGTTTCTCAGAGTCACACTCAAGTTAGCAGTTCTATTCCAGTATATGTTAAGAAGATTAGTGTGAATGCCAAAGAAAAATATCCCATCAAATTAAAAATATGCTTGAAGGTGATTCAGTCTTAAAATCATTTGCTTACTCAAAAATATATCTTTGTTTTCATTTCCAGTTACGGCAGAAGGGATCTATTAGAGCAAAACATTTTTTCTGTGTTCAAACAACTCAGATACAAGGACCTGGAAATGCGATGCAAGCACATAGCCATTGTAATTTAACCTGTGACTTCTGCATATTAGAAATATCAAAAATATTGAGGGAACAGTTGAATTTCTGAAAACAGAAATTGAACTCTCTAATTTGAATCTGATTATTTTTCCATTATACTTGCCTAGTATTTCAATATTTAAAAGAATTAGCTTAGTATGAGGTTTTGCTTGACAAAAATATCCAGTTATGATAATTGAATAATTACATTAATATAATTCAATTAAAAACCTGAGCAAAAATAAAAGTAGTTGAAAAATGTGTTGGTTGTATTAAAATTATTGCATCGACACAAAATAACCACCTAGTGGATAAAAGTGAAATAGATTTCTGCAACCAGTGCTCCTGTAAAAACAGGGCTATTAGTATTTCTAAATGGTGCAAAAACTTCAGTCTTAAGATTTACAATTATTCGCGTTTTGTTACTGGAGATAATTTCCAATACTTATGAATATAGTTTATGCTTTTCTCTGATTCATTTCTTGATATGGATTTCTATTTGTGCTTTAAAAATGGTTTCATACACAGCACTGCATAAAGATGTGATACAAATCTCCAGTTGGATCCACGATCACTGTGAGCACTCATTCAGAAACAGAGGATATTCTGTTTTTCTGCACTGCAGTCTAATTGTTTGATCACATCTTTTATTAATACAAATTAATATCTACAAGCCATGCTCGCTCTCTCAAAGTTCAGAATTGTATGAAAGAAAGAATATACAATTTTCAAAAGTATTCAAAACAAATTTGTTTGTTCTGCACAGCAGAGTTAGCTATTTCAGAATAGCTGATCAAACATTTTCCTCTCTTCATTTTGTCCCTAATAGTCTAGGTATCCAACTCAATCAAGGCAAAAGAAAGTGTGGGGAAGGGAATCTATCCTGTGTTTATTGCACACTACCTAAGGCTCTGTCTAAAAACGTTAAATTGCAGGTACAGAGGCACACACATATAGGTTTCCAGTCTATTTTTACAAAGCTACAAAATGCAATTGAATAGAACACAGTGATTTCAGCATATATTGGGTGCATATCTATGCACCCAATCTAGATTAAACAGTGTAAAAGCATCTGCAAGAGATCCCTTTTTAAACCCTTCGTTCCAATTAACTCATGTACAGATTTGCTGCAGGCAGTGGGTCGGTGCCTTGTTGAATCAATATGTCTCCAAGGAATCGCAGGGTTTGGCTTGAACCCTTCGTATATGAGGCGAACGTTGGAAGAACAAAACGGCACGCGCAGTTCCGTTCCAACGTCTCCGGGCAATGCTGAAGCAAACGCTCCTGCCGGTCACTTAGCAACATTCCCTCCTGCCTTATATAGGCACTCAAACCTTGGGTACTCGTTTCACAGAAACATGAGTGGAAAAATCCAACTTGGTGGCAATCTGCACCAGCTTTTCACAGCACCAAACGACTGCACACAGTCTAAGTCAGCAAATATCAAGCCTCAGAGAGCCGCCCTGTTCTGGTGTCGGGCTTTCCTTGCACACACTCAAATTCCCAAATGTCACTACCTGAGTAGTGGGGCTGGTGCAAGGTGCTTCACTGATCTGCTCGGAAAAAGAAGCTCACAGACCTGTGAACAGAATTTCTTCATGGAACAGAAAGAATCAAGGTTTTGAATCTTGTTTAGAGGTAAATCTAATTTAAATCTCAGAGCAAGTGGGGATAGTTTGCTCAAGTTATTACAAAATCTTGCTATTTATTCATGAAAAATATGCATCCCACACAAATGCGTCCCACTGCAAATTAATTTCCTTTAGCTTTCTGCTTCCCTTGGGCCGCAACTAAACACAGCAGAGAAATAAAAAGTTAATAGTTTATTCTGGATTTGAATTTGGGTGACCCCACTATTACAACCAGGCTACCAGTAATTAATATAATGGGGACAAGTAATAATAAGCTATACTGGAATAGACCAGATTATCAAACTACTAAAGAAGAATAAACTTATTTAACTATATGCTACACCTATTTATCATATGCACTTAATTATTTGTTTTTATCATGCATTATTATTAATAATTAAACAATTTTAATTTATCCCTGTTAGCAGACAACACAAAAAATATTATTGCTGATCAAACTGAGGTAATTTAAAAGGTTGTCTATACATATTACTGAGATAAAAAGTTTTATCTATAATTACTGTTTATGTTAAAAATAAGAATTACCTCTCTTTCATATATAAAATATCAAAATATTTTTATTTTTATTTGTATGTTTATTATATATGTTTATATATAAATAAATATGTATTTATAAGTACATATATACATATATATGTATATATACTTATATAAATACATATTTATATATACATAAATTAAAATATCTATTTATGTTTTTCATATATTTCATAATTTTTATTTATTTTTGTAGCACATTGCATGCATTTAGATAAATAGGATCAGATATTTTCTCACTACCTTAGGTTAGTTCCTTCTGTGGTTAGTTATTGACTGTATTCCTTTAAGTGAAAATTTCAAATATGTGTAAAAATAAGAAGGTTGAATAATGATATCCATTTTAAATTAATTTTTATTTAAATAAATTCTCAGTCATTCTAATGCTATTCATCACTTCCAAAGTACATGTGAACTAGATCCATGCCTAAATGAGGATTACTCACAGCTATTTGCAGATACTAAAAAAAAAAAAAAAAAAAAAAGCCTACATATTACAGTTAATCTTAGTGGCTAATTCTTGCCAACGACATTTGGTAAGGGATTAAGAACAAATTCAGGAAGTTAAACCCAGAGAAAACTTTCAAGCTATTCCTCAAATGCAGGGAATGATTTCATCAATTATTTTAGTAAAATAAGAGCTATTACCTGCTAAAAAACACATGGTTTCAAGACTGAGACTGAAAAAAGAAGGACCGAGCAGCAGTGCTGCGGAAGCCGCGCGGACGCGTGGCGGGCTCCGTGCCCGCCGGCGGCTGCAGAGCCCCTCGCAGCGGCCTAGCCGGCTCCTTGCGGCCCGCAAAATGGCCCCTGGAACCGAAGGGACGGCCTACAAGCCACCCTGCCACTTCTACCCACGTTACTACTCCCTAGCAAGGAAGTTTTCACACTGGAAGTGCGATACGGAAAGAATCAGAGCTGTAACCGAATATGCCCTTCTCCATATGAGGTGTGAGACAGAAATAATCTGCTTGGTATGACGCAGGCCTAGGCGCAGTGTCCAAACTCGCCGTGGCACTACGGGCGCTGCCTGAGCAAACCCGTGGCCCTGTTCAGAACATGCAGAGCATGACAAATAGAAAGTAATTCATGCAATGCATCCCTTACACCTGGGAAAAGCATCGCTCTGAAAAACACAACTCTTGTGATTTTAGTTGGCAGAAAGGTCTGTCTAAGCATCTATGTTGATAAAATACCGGTGAGCAAGAAATGGGGAGAAGGAGAAAGTACAGTTTTCCCTTAACTACAGGGGAAAAAAAAACCCTTGTTACAGATATGCTTTTAACACTCCTACTCCTTCCTCTGACAACTCTTGCTGTGGTTCCTTAAGGCAAAATTGACAAAGAAGAAAAATGTATTCCTTCTTTCTCAGCATATTCCTATTAATGTGCTCTCCCTTGGTTTAAAACCTCCTAATTTCGGCAATCACTATTGCTGACTTTCTACACTGTTGACCACTGATGAAAAAATGTCACCTCCTATGCCACAAGGAAGAGCACAGAAGAAATAGTCATAAAGCATTGCTCTTCTTTGCCATATTTTCCTACAATTCTACTTTCTCAGCACAACACAATGTTGCCTTTTACATCAAAGAGCAAACTCATATAGAGGAAATTGGCCTCCAAGCCAAAGGAACTATTCTTTTTTCCAAAGCTATAAGTACGCCCCCGTCCCCCACACATATATTTTCTTATATAAAATACCTTAAGAACACTGAAATGCTTCTTGCAAAATCTAGTATCTCTCTTCTGTGAGAGTGGACAAAACTTCAACCAAATCATTCTGCGCAATGCACTTTTATCAAATTTTTCAGTGATATTATTATGATATAATAAGGTGGTTTTGTTATATTATTTCAAGTTGCATTGCTTATCAGCTATTTCTTAAGCCTAAGAGGGCAGCAATAACTTTAGAAACCCATAATTAGCAATCACGGTTGATTCTCTGTGTGATCAACACCCATGGAAATTAAACTGTGGTTTCTCATAATGTTAGCAGACTTGACACAGCAGCTCTATTTCCTCTTGGGATCAGATGCTCTAATCTATTTTGCCAAGCTACATAGCTGTTCAACTTCATTGCAAACTTTCAAGACTCAGTTATGCACTCAGACCTACTGAAAGCTTGAATGTGCAAAACTTGCTATACTTATTAAATAACACATGGAATATGCTATATGTGCTCCCCATTTTAACACTTAAATCACAGCCTTCTTGTTTCTGAGCTAGGAAGCTGGCACAATTTACTGGACCACAGCACAGCAGAATACACAGGTTCTGCCCAATATATTTTAGACGGGGCACTGTGATATGCGCAGTGTTTTATTTTACTTATCTTTTATTTGGGTATAAGAATAGACACCTGCTTCAATATACAGTTACCAGAGTTCCCATTAGAGGCTATGAACACTTTGTCAAGGAAAGGCTCCTTAGGACTTCTATCCGTCACTAGTCACTCATCTCAAATCCTCAAGCCCTTTTTGCTCAGATTTCGTTGAAACGGCTGTATGAGAACAACCAGCTGAGGGTTTGCATTTTCACTGATTTGGGAGGTCCGGGTTGGGAAATAAATGAGCTCCTCTGCCCAGAAAGGTGCAATATACCCAATCTGAACTGAACGGTGTGAATGAGCTTTGAGACAACAGGAGTTGCAGGGCTGGAAATCTAGAGTGTTGTTCTCATTGACCTTATATGACAAGGAAATACATGCATGTAAACAATTCTTAGGGTTAAGAGGAAATGAAAAAAAAAGAAGGAAGTGGGTTTTATGTTTCAGATTAATAATAATCAATACGAAAAATATAAAATAATCATGTGATTATTTCTATGCATTTAAATAGACTTTTAGCTTGGAATGTTTTCACCAAATGGTAAATAATTGCAATACTTACAGATATGTTCACTCTGTGCATGTGGATATGCACATATATGCACACCCCATCTTGTTTGTTAAGTAGTGTTTTCCTTCAGAAACATATACCAACAATTTTCAGTCTATTGGTCAGTGAAATAAAAAAAATATTCCTAATGTTTTAGCTTGAGTGCACAGCAATGTGGACCGATGTCAGCATAGTCAGGATTTCACTTTCCTTGCAGATTCCAACTGCTGATGCCTTATACCTGGCCAGTATGTCCCATGGTCACATTCACTTTTTTTGTGTCTGTCTGTCTGTCTATCTATCTATCTATCTATCTATCTATCTATCTATCTATCTATCTATCTATCATCTGAGCTGTCACTGTGTTTCAGAAAGCAGTCAGGACAGTGTAGTAGCTGGGCATTAACACTTCTTAAGGATAGCCTGTGGATTTAAGTATTGTCAACCGCTGCCCTTTCTCTCCAGCCACACAACAAATCCCTCTTACAAGCAGGAACAGGATTAAAGCAACCCTGATAATGACTGCTTGAAGTATACAGTCAAAGTTAACATCACATTTGCATTTTGTTCCCATAGGTAGAATTCCCTTTAGGAAATAAAATCCATTGCAGGGGAAAGTACTGCACTCTTTTGAAGGTAATACGGAACTCTATTTATTATGTAATTCAAATTATATATCCCTTAAAAAAGCCCATTGAATAAACACAACTTATTTCTATGTTGGAATTAAAATGTCTAAAATGGAAAAATCATGTGGCTCTTTGAAGTTTTTCATCAAAGAAAATGTTGCTGGACAGTTTTTAAATAATAATGAGTGCCATATTCAAAGACTGCAGAATCAGAGGAACAGCAGCCAATCGCCCTATGTGTACATGCAGAAGTGATATTAGTGTAAGAAGACTATATTTTTGCTTGACGTTACAGTCCTAGCTCAAAGGTCATCTCTTTTCACTCCCAGGATCCTGCTGCTGTGCTCTGTCTACTGATTTTTGTGTGAGTTGTATTAGAGAAGACTCAGGTCTTCTGAGGGGAAGAACAAGGGTATTGGTGTAATTTCTGCAAACATTTCAGTGTTCTCAATCCTAGCTGCAAGCAACTGCCTTCCTTAAAACAGACCATGGTATTGTGGAAAAATAATGTATGCTTGAGGCACTTCTTATCCTGCATATTTCCTATGGACTAATTGAAGTATCTTTTGCTGAGTGTTTTTTTTTTTTCTGTGTAATTTTTTTTCTCGGAATTATTCCTAGATAGGTGTCTCCTTCTGCCTTTACCCCTACATTATTTATTGAATTTTAACATTCAGTGAGGTATATGGTCAAGTAAAAAATCCCTAGAGAAACCAGACAAATATTTGGCCACTGGGGCATTTTGGAAAGGAAAGCATAATCAATACATAGATTTTTAAATTATCTTTCAGGGTCCCTAGCTGATAACCTCAGATGGGAAAGACAAATGTGGGAAAACTATTATTTTCCTCCTCTCCTGAAAAGACCATTTTAGTACATAAGTATCTCCCTTGACTGAATGGTCATTTGGGAAAATAAAATTTTCACTACATTACTTTTTCCCAACTGAAGTATAAAATTCACTTTTTTTCCCCCTGATTATTTCCCTGATTGTTGCTTATCTCCCAGTTATTAGTATTATTCCTTCTTAAAAATTTAGAAAACTACTGTGTCCCTTAGCTCTGCCTTCATACGTGTGAAGACAGATGTAATACTAATTATAAACACCTGTAATTTCAAATGCCTGAACCTAGATGTGTTCTCCTTCTCCACAGCTTTTTTAATAAGAAGGACCACCCTGGCTCATCCAGTCCTAATCACTGCTGGTAGCAGTGTAACCCTGTAACCCAGTCACCCTGTAAGCCTGTGGCTCGCATACAGTGGCTAGTATGTGCCTAGTACAGTGTCTAAGGCTTCAACAGTCAATGACTCTGGGTCTTCCTGGGCCAGCAGTGATATTTTTATGTTTGATTTTTGGCTTTTGAGACTAAAAATAACAAGAATTTTGCTCTCTCTCTCTTTTTTTTTTTTTTTTTTAATCTTTTTTTCCCCAGAAACTTTATAATGTAGATTTATTTTCAAAAAAGCCCCAAATAGCTGAGGTATAAAACCTTGCATATGTAGTCATACTTATCTGGATTTATCCCAAGCTTTTCATACGCCATTTATTGGCTTTTCTAGGGAATCTAGTTGCACAGGCTTGCGTCTACAATACACACATCGCTGGCTTAGAACTGAAGGTTACAAAAGAGCTAATAGGATTGTAGCAAAGAGCAGGGTGGGAAAAGGAGGGAGAGAAGATGGAGCTCAATGCTGAGCGGCAGCAAATGTGTGAGAGACAGGGACTTCTGCTCCTAATTCCTGCTGAGTTCAAAGCTCAGGGGAAGCTGAGAAATCTTGTCTCTTATCCCTATCGCCTCTGCAAGACACAGATGCTGCAGTAGCCAAAAAGTTAACATGTGCCACGCTGAATTGTCTTGCTGTGGCTTCAGGAGGTACATCTGCCTTTTATTCTCCCATAGACCACTCCATATTTACTGGTATACATCCTTTGCAAGCCACATGTAACAAACGGTAGCGCACAAAAAACAAAACTGGTGGAACCTGCTCCATTAGGAAGCCTCCTAGAAATACTAAATTCTGCCTGAAGATCATACCCAGTTAGGAAAACAGTTTCAAGCACATTGCTTCCAGTCACATTCCGTTTGTTTGAAATAGCCATTAATATCTGGAGACTTGACCTTCTTTTTCTATCTCTTCTTGACATCCTGAACAATGGCAAAGACCACGAAGCCGTGGCAAGGGAGAGGATAAATCAGAAGCAAAAGCTAAGCCAAATGAATCTTAGCTTGCTGCCAGCACTTGTGTCAACTTCTGTGCAATGCTTGACATGCAAAATGAGGGTTGCCTGGCAGGTAGATCAAATATACACCTGCTTAGAGCTAGTAGAAACTGTTCAAACTGTCTATCTATCTTGATGATCTGAAAAGTAAGAGGGCTTGGATTACATGAGTGTATCAAGAAAATGAAATTCTTAGCCAATTCTGTGAGCTAATATAAAGAAGAATGCAGTACTTTCAAAGAAAATTCATCAACTGGATGATAAGTTGAAATAAATCTGATTTCCATAAAATTGTGGAGTATTTTCTTTTTTTCGTTTTGAATTTAAACTAGCACGCCGCCACTGCAGATTCTGGACTGGTAAGCAGCCCTGTGTTTTTCTTTAGCTTAAACATTATGGTTCTTTAGTACACAAGCAATTTCTAAAAGTGCTAAATGGTCACAGACAGTCTATTGTTTTGCCAGGACATCGACAGAAAAACTTCTGAACAGAAGTTGTGAGTTGTTGCAGCACAGTATAACCAAAACTGAAGTTTTACTTAGTATTTTAAGTAATGTGGCTTCATGCACACAGCTTAAGTCCATTCAACCATGTAGTTGCAATGGCATTTTGTAAGCAACCAGAAAAAATCTGATTTTGATTGCAGCCTGAACATAGGACAATTTTAGCACATGTCCTGTTTGCCAGAACCTTTCCCAATTCAATGAAAATCCAGCCTTCCTTTATTCATGAAATGTGGATCTAACTTAAGATGCTAATAAAACTCTAAAAAATACAAATAAAAATCTAAATTTCTTGATTCTTCCCCTAATTCTTATTAGATTGCTTTAATATAACTTACCTGGAAAGCTGAGCCATACCTTGGATATCTTTGATAGGAATCTTTTAAAAAAAAAAAAAAAAAAAAAAAAAGTTAAAGATGGAATAACAATCAGTATAAATAAACCAACCTAAGTATTTTTTTCACAATTATTAAGTTTCAAAATGAAGTAAAAGTCAAAACAAAAGAAATAAAAGAAATTATACAAAACTCTGTTTTCTTCTTCATCTGGGAATTCCAATATAGGTGGTTATTTAGTAGGCTGGGCGTGAAACCCAGAGCAAATCCCCTGAGATCCAACATGGTTGCTGCAGCAGCCCGGCCTTCTTCACATCACTTAATCTCTGTATGTGCGAGTTTCTCCTGTAGGTAAACATTTTCTTATTTTTCTCAGCAGTGGTCGTGAGAATTGTTATAAAAGCCTATAAAAATGACCATGGAATCACACAAAAAAAAGAATGGAAGTGGAAGAAACCTGGCTGGCCAGCCAGTCTTGAAGATGGTATCAGCTGCAGCTACACATTCTTGATGGAGAATTCGCCTAATGATGGAGAATTCCTGGGTAATCCGTTCATTAGAATAATAGAATAATATATTCAGAGCTCTGATTAGGGGAAGCAACAAAGATTGTCCTTAGATACAGTAGAGCATCTTCTAAGGAAATACCATATGTAAAATTTTCAATTCCACCACAGATTCTTTACTGAGGCTGGCTAAGTGTACAGCAGGGTAAAATGTTTCAGCTGAAAATCTCAGTTTACCTGTGCACCAACGCGGTAAACTCATTTCACCCATGGATAGACAGTAAGCAGATTGCCTGAGGGTACCTAGTAATGCACTGTGCTTTGATTTGCATGACATTCCCTGCCACCTGTTTGCATTTTGAATAACAAGGGAGGACAGAAACCAAGGATAACCTTTGCAATGGTGTCTTTTGACAGAAATCCAAGATTTGAAGAATGTTTAGGTGAACCTCAGCCTGCTTCTTTATGCTTTCTTTTTCTCCTAGTTACATATGCACTCACAGAAACTGCCTTCTCTCTTCAGAGTTCACCCTGTCACAGTCTATGCCCACAGAGCTTTTTGACTTAGAGTTGAGTAGGATGTCCTGTGCAGGACAAGAGTGAGAAGAGATGTTCAGCCCAGGTAATGCTGGACATGAGACCACATACGCTGATCCTGTTTCATGACCTGTGTGGGTGAAGTTTTGGAGCTAAGAGCAGGACAACAAAGGATGATGGATGTAGGTATGCATACATGGAAAATATCATATAATGTGATTTTTTTATAGCAATATTTTATTAAAACTGAAAATGGGAAGGGCAAGTGAAAACAACTTTACTCTGAGAAACCAAATCTGCTGTGTGTGTATATGTGTTTATGTAGGAGAGAAAAAGAGACAGAATTAGGAGATGGGGGGAAAAGAAGTGGAAGTGACTCAGGGGTTTTAGAGCACTGGAAGAAAAATTGGTCAAATTCCCTGTAAATGATAAGCTAATGGACTTGCAGTTGCCACTTCTACCAATTCTAGTGAGCACTGAGTAAGTTAAGCACTTCCAAGAAACTTCATAACACTTTGTCTGGAAAAAGAACTGTCGTTGACTGCCATCAATGTCACAACGAAATTGTGAATGTAACTGTTGCACAAAGAAGGCTAATACTGAGCTGAATTCTAATTAACAATGGCTTTTTGTGTGCGTGTGATGAAATTCTCTCCCAGAGAGTTATATTCGGCCTCGATTTAGACTTTCTTGCTAGTTTCTAATACATCTTTGTATACTTTAAAAGATCTATTTATCCAAGCTGCTAAATTTAATTCCGCTTTACCTAACAGATTATTGTGTCTGCCTCTTAGTTTTCAATTACATGTTTCTTCTTCAATTTCTCTTTTTAGAAAATGGAAATAATGATACTTATTCTAAAGTATATGATAAAAACAAGTATTGTGAAGATCAATCAAATAATGGATTCGAAACAACAAAAATTGTAACTTAAATAAAGATTTCAAAAAGAAAAGATAAAAGAGCCCCAGCACTAAATAGTTCCAAATTAAACTCACATGAATTGGTAAATGTCTTTATTTGTAGAAGCGCCAAAATCCTCAACCAGTCTTAAATCAAGATGATTGCAGTTAGGCTTCTCTGAGTTTTCAATACAATATTTTCATGAAGTGACCCAGCTAAGCCTCTAGGATTTTTTATTGCATTTTGACCCAAAAGAAAGACCAAAGACCAAAAGACTGAAAGACCAAAACAAGTCATCAGAACCTCAGGTTCTTTCCAAACTCACCTTATTTTATCTGGCTTTGGGTTGACATGATGTTTAATGACTACGTTTCACATGATCTTTACTTCATACCATAAATTCCTTCCTGTCATAACTGTTGTTCATGTGATTTATTATTTCCAGCATTTTCTATTAACACATGGCCTTGTAGTGACTTAAGGCAGCGTGTGAGGGCTGACCACTATTCTGGATCAGAGTAAAGATTTATAACTTAATTATTTTCTTTTTCCTAGTCTCTCTTACCACAGGCAAGTAGACATTCATTCTAGTTTCATGGGATGTCCTAATACCTTCAATGGCCTTAAATATGAGCACGGGTGAGCTACTAGAATTTGCATTTTTTATAGTCCTCTACACTGTGTTATGTATAATGTCACTTTTTATTTACCTGCATTCCATTTTGATCACGGCTTTAAAATGGGATTCTTAAATGTCAGTAATAATTCATATCACAAAGATTATGAAATGAAGGGCAAAGCTTGCACAAAAGTAAATTAATTGAATTTAAATCCTATCAGGTATACGTTAAGGAAATATTCTGCTCTGCGTACGAGTGGGTTATCTCACTTTTGCATTTTACCTAAAACTGTAGACTTAGTTGGGATAAACTACGTTCCATAACATAGTAGGAGACAGAAGGAGATGCTCTTCACATAGAGTCTGAGTGCATTTACAGGTAAGGCAGCAGTTTCTCTAGCACCGTCTGCTATGTCAGAGAGGTCAGTCTCACGCAGCTGCACCAAAGCAGCCACCTGAGCAGCAGAGTTACAAAAGCAGATCCTCATCTTCCTGTTTCTTTTTCTCTCTTATATTTTCTTATGTTGCTGAAACTTCCCACTACTGCCTTTTGCAGCAGAGTAGGGTCTGCTGGCAGGACAGGGTAGAGTGGAGAGAGTAAGAGGAGAGCTCACTTCCTACGGAAGCGTTCTTCTCTGGAAACTTCCCTGCTTTCTGTGTGATGACTGGATGTGGAGGGGACGCACAACTGAGAGCTGCCGGTTGCTCACTAGTCCTCACACAGGCGACGCAGAACAAAGGACAACGCAGGTATCCTGTGTCCATCCCCACGCAGCTCCCCATCACCAGGAGCTCCCACCTCCCAGCTCTCTCTTCCATTCAGGGGCTCCACCACCTGCTCTCCAGGCCCCCTTCCTCCTTCTGAGACCATCAGAGAGTCCTTAGGTGCAGCCTCCTCTGCTTCCCAAGCCTCCAAACACACAGTTTCCCCAATCTCTGCTAACACTGCCTCCTGTTAGTGTTCACAAGTTAAGCTATTTTTTTTTCATCTACAACATACTCCCATTGCTTCTCCCGTCAACTTTCTTCCCATTTCTGCAGAAGATTTGCCATCAAGGTAGAGAATACAATAGAAAGACTCCATCCTGTGTGGACAGGAATGGTTAACCTTCATTCTTGCAAAATTTTTTTGTTCACAAAAACACCTATCATCTGATGCATCAAAAGCGTTTCTGTCCCACGGGTTCCCAGCCTGGGCCATTACTGTTGTATTGTAAATGAGTAAGTTTTCAGGAGGTATTTAAAGGTATGAAATAGTTGGCTCTGAATTGCAGAAAACCTTGACCACTCCAATGATATTAATACCGTATTTCTCACCCAAAGACTAGCAGTCTCTCTTCATCATAAAGGGACATTATAGTGAGATCCCATAGCAATAATATTTCACTGTTACTACTCTGCATTCTCTGTTGTAAATAAAATTGCTAGTGCTCTCAGGTATAGTGACAATAAAAAAAAAGTACATGAGAAAAGCATATCCCTTCACTTACTTATTTCACCTGTCTGAGACAGAGATACATATCTTAGTCCTAACATACAAAAGATCCTGTGGAAGTCCTTGTCCACAAGCCACATCTGTAACATAGGCCAAATCACAAGAAATCAACTATTTTTAGCTTTTCTGTAAAAACCTTGTATTACAAGATGTTACAAATGTCTCAATATTTGCAATCCACAAACAAAAGAGTAAAAAGTCAGTAATACAAATGTAATAATCTCTAAACACCCTAATAAGTACACCCTATCCTTATACACCCTAATAAGGCGTATGAGCATAAAAATAACATGGTTTTGTGTTTGTACTATAGTTAAAACATATGATTAATTCAGTTACTAGTAACAGTGCAGTTTCAGTACCTCCAATTTTACTATAATTTACTAAGTATTCATTCTTGTTCCCAGTTTGTTATACAGCTCATTTGGAGCGACGGACTGTGTATGCACTGTTACTTAATTCAACCAGCTAGTTTAAAGCTATCTCAGATTTCAGTCTCTTTTTGGCTGAAAATGGTATATTTTAAAGTCCTAACATAAGCTTTCAACCTTGGGCACTAATTTTTTTGTTGTTGTTGTTTTGTTTTGTGTTGTTTTGTTTATCTGACAATAGATCTTTCCTAAATTCATTAAAAATATATCTATAGATTGAAAGCCAAAATAGAATGAAGCATTTGATCTTGGAATACGATAATATAAAGTCCTTCCTTCTGTGGTCAAAGCACTGCTGTATCATCAGCCTTATTGTACAAGTTATATATGATCATTATTAGTCACTGATAACTTCATTTTCTGTGACCCTCTTTTGACTACTGAGGAACTAGGGATTCCTTTAAATTCTATATTCCACAGTTCAGTTTATTGATTCTTGGAAAAGAAACAAGTCATCCTCTTGCAGATTACACTAATATGCCATAAGAGTTGAACACAAAATGCCAGGCCATTATAGATGAGCTTAGAGTGGACAGATAAATTATAATGAATACTTATGTGAAATCAGAGATACTTTAATGTCATCTGAATGACTTTAATGTCATCTTTTCTATTATATAATATCATAGTCTTTACATTGATTTCTTTTTCAGGTTCCAATTAAAAACCTCAGTGATCAGTGGGGGCACCAGGAGTCAGAGCAATTGCACAGTTGTCCCCACTGAAATCAAAAGATCAATAATCTGTAGTATGAATTTGTGTTAATTTGAGAATACAAATGATTTTTTTTTTCAAATTTTTTCTCTACTGCAGCCCCAAAAATGTAATTAGTCTGATTAGAAGTTGTCAAGCTAACCTCCGTACTTCTTGAATTAATGCAGGCATACTTGTAAAGCCTCATGAACTTTTTATATATCACTTAATAGTTTCAGAATTTGTTGCTCATCTTTCCAAACAATCAAGTAATTTTTCATAAAACTGATTTTAAAGAGTGATATTCTTCTAATTTTTTAGCAATAGTGAGGAAAACATTGATTCAATTTAGTTTAGTTTAGCAATGTGTTTTTAAAATTACAATTATCTGTGAATCTGTGCAAAATTAAGAAAATCTATGCTGACTCCGTAATGTTTCATGTATAATGTGCTTCAACCACACTTTGAAAATTTGTCTGCATATAATGATTCTCACCTTCAGCATTTTTTTTTCAGTTCACTTATACCTCAGCACATGTCTCGTAGCAATACATCACCATTTGGTATAGTATAGATGATGTCTTTATATTCTAAATTAAAGCATATCCTCATTAAAAAAAAAAAAAAAGCGCGGAATAACTTATTTCCCCAATAACAATGAGGTTAGAATCAGGCCTTCGTATCCTTTAGCTATATATGAAGACCAGAGCACCATTTCCCTCTAAAATTAGAATGAATGTAACCTGACCAGATGGACTTCCTGGTGAAGAGTCTCTATAGCAAGCTATGGCTCCTTGGTTGAACAACAGGTTATAGGGATCAGCTGATTAATAACATATGGTGTGAAAAAACAAAATTATGCATTATTTACTTCCATTATAAATACACGGGGAAAGAAAGGAGACTTTAACTACGATAATGAAACCTTTATTTTTTCCCCCACTATGATCCTAAATAATACCATGATTCTTCAAAGTAATTTATTTTATATATTTATATTCTTTTTCCAAAGATTTTTGGAAAATCTTATGTTTTTACTCATAGTTCAAATAACTGCCTTTCATTTAAAAAAGCAACCCAGCCAGAATTACAGTGATCATCAGAAACATGGCCCAGGTGAGCAAATTATCCAGAGAAGAGGATATGTACAGGAATCATTTGGACTATAGTTCCCATGAGGTACAACTATTCAGACACAGATGAGTATCGACCTAAAGTTTGAAATAATTTGACTTTCATTTGAAATAATGTTTTGCATGATTTCCTGCTGAAAAAGAATTCTTCCATGTCACTTTCCTGTATCAATGTTTGAAGAATAGATGCCTCTAGCTACAAACTAAACATTTAATAAATTACATCTAAAAAAAATCTATGTTGCTATGCAATTGTGAAATCAATACCTTAGCTGTATTCTGCAGGCATATTATTTCCTGGGGAAGTGAAAAAAAGGAAATATTTTGTGCTCTGTGTATTCTTTTCCCCACGATTATACTAATATTAAATAAGGCAGACTAAACATAAAGCTGGATCAGTGTTTCTTAACTTTCATTTACAACAGTTTGTAACTCGTCTGGAAAATTTTCCAGATGATGAAACTTGTCATATAAAATCTTAGGCTAACCATCATTTTATTTTTTTGAAGAGAATAAAATGCTGCTGAGTCTAGATTAACACGCACGTAATTTTAAAAGAATATACTTAATGAAGAGTGAAAGGGAGAATGATTTTCAGAGCTACTGTAAATATAATTCAAGACTTCCATTTACATTGCTGTAGTTACAGCAACTACAGTGAACTTCATGTGAAGTTCATAGGGTCCGTGAGGGGGAGGGGGTGTCTTCTAGGTAAAGGTTTAAATCACTTCCCCACACTGACCCAGGCCTCTGTTTCTGCAACACTCCCCTTTGTGTTATCTAATGCACTGCCCAGAAGCACGGAACCGCTGTTACTAATAGTCTCTTCCATCAACAGCTCACTCCTGACTCCCCTACTTTCCTGGGACATGGCGAGCATCCTTTGGAACCTCCTTAGCTGTCTTCTGTGTGCTTTGTGTCAGTAGATTTTTCCTACCTGAGTTGTACATGATACTTTTCACACATTTCACAACTTTTTTTTTATATTCTAAAGAAGCAATAAAGGGATGAATTGCTAGAGGAAAAGTCTTCTCTGTCTTTTCTGTATATTTTAGACCATCCCATACATCTCAAAACAGCCTGATAAATAAAGATACTGAAGAAATGAAGAATAAGTGAAAAGAAAGTAGATATAAAATGAAGAAAAAATATTAATTTATGAATGAGGAGGATCTAGTTTTATCTGCTCTATGTGAAATCTTCTTTTTTAAGATTCTGGCGAAGACTCCCAGAAACATGAGTTCTTGAGCTACACTCCTAATTCTACTGTTTGTGACCAACAACTGGAGTAAAATTGAAATGCTTGAATATCTGAGTTAGGCAACAGATAGCAGGAATATGTGAGTGTATATACATATATATATGCATAAGTATATAGATATGAACATAAATACATAACACATTTAATGACAAAATCCTGAGAAAAAAGGGACATTTTCTCAGACAAAATGAGACAACTAAGACAAAATTCAAAGAACATCTTTGACTAGAAATGAAAAAAACAGGATACATTCAATGTTGGCTAGGCAAAATATCTCAGTAATTTTGTTTTTATATAACAATTATCTCCCTGCTGTTTTGCATGCTTATGGATAAAGAAAATGCTCCTCTGAGTTCATTTTGGATGGCAACCTAAAATAAATGATAAACACAATAAACAGGACTTTTTTTCTCACACTTTTTATGCAAAAGGCTTTCATATTCTTTGGTTGCCCTAGATTTCTCTAATAGGTTTATCAATAGTGGTACTCAAAACCCTTATGTTCTCTTTTAGTTTGCTTAAGCTGTTTACGGGATTTCATTTTATATGATCTCTAGAGCAGAGTTTAACAGAACAGAGCAGAAATGTGGAAGAAGTTGAATTTTTCATAACCACGCTTCTTAAATACATGTCCTTTCTTCTAGAATGGTTTCTTAGCTGGGTGTGCCAGGATCAACTATATTCTTACTGTATCTGCTTAATAATCTGCATATTCTTAATAAAGTGTATAGAAAAAATGTGCACACACACAACATGCATTATCAAAAGCAATGCATCAGAATTTTTTCTAGGGTTTCTGTAAGCCATTGCTTTACCGCTTTTTTTTTATTTTGTGTTTCTGACAGATGTAGTATTGTGATATGTATAAAAATTAGCACCATAGTTGGCAGCAAGCATGAATTCATAGGATGAGATCAACAACTGAACAACTGATGAACTGAAAATGCATGAGAGTGAAAAGATTATGGTCAAATTTCCCTTTAGAGACTGTTCATTTGCTCTCTGTTCTTATTTCTTCAGTGCCTGAGGATAAGCTTAATTATGGCCTTGTAGCATACAGCTATGAACAGAAAGAATGAGCCTTTACTGAAATACATTGAAGACACAAGACACTCCAAAAAAAAAAAAAAGTGAGAAAAAAAATGAGTGTTTCAGAAACCTGACCATTGAAGTTATAGCAGCTTGTTGTGCTGTAGGGAAATGACATGTGAGTCTACTGTGCTTAGAAAGAATTTCTAAAGAAAGTTTTAAAGAACACTTTTTTCTTTTTTTTTTTCTTCTTAATGTTCTATGTTAATTATCCTAGATCATAACATAATGAAAAGAAACAGAACCACAATGAATCATCTGCCTTAATCTCTGTCATATTAGTTGCCCGAATTACAGCACTAACAAGCTCGACTCCTGGCGTGAGGTAGGTGAGCAGAACTTGGCCCATGCCAGGAAGGCATTCTGTAAGGTTTATAGAGCTGTGTCTCCATGAACACTGTGTGATTTGTTGGCATTGCCTAAATTCTGAAGAGCAAGCTGGTTTTACATAAACACTTTTTATCTGGTGCACTATTACTGGCAGCAGCATAGACCACAGGTCATTACAGTAGATGTTGAATGCTTACCAAGATGCAAAATGGTTTTAAGTATAAATTTGAAATCACCAGTTTAAGGGCATATTTATAACATACCATTTTCAGTCAATTAATTCTGCCTTGAGCTCAACACCTTTTGCTTAACTACAACATATATACTAGAAAATTCAAACTTTGATTAGGAGGTAAGAGTAAATGGAGAAGCCAGAGTTACTTGTTTTGAAATTCAATTACCTTCACTGTTTGCAACACATTTTATTTTTAATTTGAATTTGTTTGGTTGCAAGTTCCAGTCATTGGTTCTCATTAAATGACCTTCCTAAGCAATTACCACCTGCATTTATGACTAGATTTAGCAGTGGAAAGGCCTAGGAGTAAGGAACACTGGGTCCTTTTATTTGAAAAAGCTAAGAATTGCAAGATCATAAAATTTAAGAGTTGGAAAGAATGTATTCTGTATATCTCTTTACATGCTCTCATAAAATAAAGGATTTTGTTTCAGGTTTAGCAATATTTTAGGTTTTACTCTTGATTCTTACCTTAGGTATACTATTGAGATTCTTCCCCTATTCATACTATTGAAAGCTTATGAAATCCAAATTAATCTTCTCCCTATTTCATACACTAGTTTTGTAGTCATTGTCTTTATTCTCAATTTTTACATTGAAAAAAAGTTTCTATGAAAATAGCTGTATTCAGTGGGGACTTTTAATGATAAATTTCTGACATATCGCTGTGAAACTGAGGTAATCTGTAAGTGTGACCTCAGGATTGTTAGATTGCTTTTTGAATTAAGAGGGTACTAGAGTTACAATGTTTGCCCTTTTTGAGTTACCAGGATCATAGAAGCCTCCTCTCCTATGTTTCCTGGCTCAAGACCTTTGGCAGGAGTCAGATTTGTAAACAGATCATTATTTTTGTAAGATGAGAGAGGTCAATACTTCCAGCAACCAGTGGGAAGAAGAGAAAATTAAAAATAATTACAATACTAGTAAACAAATAAAACAAATACCATTTTTAAGAGGACATTGCGATATGTACTCAGGCATCAGGACATATGAATTATATCAGAAAGAAGGAAAGATCCAAGAGAAGTGAGACTTCAAAAATGAGAATACTCTCTTTAAAAAAAAATAGTATAATTACATTTCCACTGATGTAATAACTTGAAATAGTTATGTGAATCTCTGAAAGCAGGAACAATACAGAGAATACATACCTCTAATTTTAGTGTTGATAAATACATCTGAGTTATAAGTCTAGAAGTGTCCTAGGTAAATTGTGTTGGTTGTCTTCTGGATCCAAGATGCCTATAGCCTAGATCGGGACTCAAAAGATCACATGATAGGAAAATGAGATGGTCCAATTCATGTTGCAGTTTCTGAATGACTTTTCTTTCAATGAAGTTTAGAATTTATGTACTTTTTGGATACACTACATCGGGACATACATTTTAAAGTTCCTTGTTCCATCATTCTTTCAGTATTTCTTGAAATACATTCTCAAAAAATGCATACATACTATTTGTAAACTGAATAATTTTCACAGTCTGTCATCCCATGACTCGTGAAAGATTCACATTGATAAAGAAGATGCTCTTAAGCTATGGAGATTTTATCAGTCACTACCTGGAAGGAAAAAGTTTAACCCAATTGTAGTAAAATGTGGAATGGTCCAATAAGGTAGGTAGATAGATATCACGCAATGTATGATCTCTTAAGACTGCTGCTGATGTATCATGAAGCATGCTAAGGTATGAGGAAGCCCTGTCTCAATCTGAGATACCAAAAAGAATTACTTTTAAGAAGATTAAGTTTAGTAGTTTTGTGAATCAATCTGTGCCACCTTTGCACACATGAGACAGCAAAGTGGTATGCCTGCTCTGCTCAGATATCCAGAAAGTAGACAGTGGTGAAGTTCACGTAATCTTTCTATTCTGAATGATAGCAAATCTCTGTAGTTTAGAAAAAAAGCTTCCCTTTCATTGAATATACTTCATATTTAAAGATTCTTTCAAGGATTTTTTTTTCAAACTTTTTCAAAGGTGCTTTTTTTCCCCCTCTTAAGTCATTTTATATTTAATGGATAAAAGCACAGAAATACAATTAACATCCCAAAAAGAAGAAAGCCCAGTGTAAGAGGAAAGGAATTTTCAGAAATATTAAAATATATGTAAAACACATAAAAAATGCTATAAAGTGATACTGGATGATTCATACAAAAATAGTAGGAATCAATCTAAAATACAGACTAAAGAACAATTTAATAATGAATTGATATAACGTAGGATGCCGATGGGATTTTATATCAGCCATTAAATTCATCTTCATAGAAGACAGGCCTCAGAAATAAGCAAATATTTGCCCCCCTTTTTAAAAAAATCTAAATTGCTTTTAATGAAGATGATAGAGCCAGGGGGTGAGCTTCTGGACTGAGATTCCTGGATTTGTGATCATTCCGCCAGTCAGTTCCCACTTGGCCTCCGAACAAAACGATACTTGGTAATCAAGACCAGAGGACAAGCCAGATTAACAGCTATTCATCCCATGCACTTGTAAGGAATCCATCACTATAGAAACTAAAACATTTGCTGCATTTTAGCAGAGAACTACAAGCCTCTAAGTCCTACACACAAAAAAATACAAGTTCTGGGTACAGATAGAAAAACAGATATCACTGTTGACAGAAGAAAGCTTAGCAAGCACTACAGCAAGAGTGGAGGAGAGCCCATCAGTCCCAGGCACTGCAAGAAGCAAAGTATCACCCGCACGGGTTGCTCACGGGAAACAGCTACTCAGAAGCGACAGGACATTCCATCCTCAATCCTGAACCTCTGCCCCGACTATTGAAGGAAGGAGAACATTAGTTAAATCTTGTTGCAAGGGGAAATACACAAAGGGCACTCCAACTATGCAAAAGTTTAAATACCTGTGCTGTTGATTAAATAGACAGCACACTGAATAGTTTTCAAACTAATAGGTTTTTACATTAGGTCAGAAAGCCATATTGACCTTTTTAATTAACTCTTCTCAACTAACCATATAGCTGGTTATAAATTCCAAAACTATAATTAGCAAAACATCTTATGAACAGTTATGCCATTACATCTCAAATGAAAAATATTCGTATCTTTTCAGAATCATATAATTAGGATAAAGAAAATAACCTACTGGTCTCTAGAGAAACAGCAGGAATTCACTCTTTTTAGTCTGGAAAATTCCCTTCAGAGCATTGATTCTTGGCCTAATTGCGGTAATAACAAACATTGCTTTCACTGCAAGAGAATAGTTTTTCATCAGGCATTATTTAAAAAGGAGTTCTTATGCATTTGCTCTAAGTACATATGATTATAGCTCATGAAAATGCCAAAAGTTACTTTAGAGCACATCATTCTAAAGTAACTACTTATTGATTTACTCTAAAAATTAGTGTAGTTTCGGTACTTTAAACTTATCATCGACGACTTAATTGTTGAAGTGGAAAAGAAGTTAGCCCACTGCTCCTATCAGCCTTCTTTGGGTACTGAATGCAGAATTCAGCATGGAAAGACATTTAAATAGCTTTTGGTGGGCTTTGCATCAGGCCCTTTAAACAAATGCTTGAAACTTCAAAATTGTATCGTAGGAGTTTGCATTTAATCTCTCTGCATTACTTCAAGACATTGCTGATCAACTTTTTATTAAACACATTTTTTTAAGCCAAACCTATAGTGCCTCACACAATCATTGCTAATAAACTCTGACAGCTTTGCTGCTAATGTGCGAGACAATGGAATCTGGCTGGCGTTCCCTTAGCTGCTATTGCTAACAGTAAAAACATGTTTTGACAGTGAAGTAGACAAATATGACATACAGGGAGAAACCCTAGGAGCACATATAACAAATAAGAGAGTGGCATTTTGCCCTTTTTACATAATAACTGCATTGACCATAGCGGCTAGACAAAATATAAGAACTATAAAGGGCCAGCTCATCTGTCATAAGTCAACATAACAAATCAAACCTAACATGAGGACATTACAAGTTTGTTTTGATGTGTGCTGATATTTAGCTAGTGAACTGGGTTATTCTAAAGCACAAGAAAAAAAAGCAGGCTAGAAGAACTCTATATGACTGAAAATATTTCAGTCACCTATTTATACAAGAGAACTAGATGAATTCTGTTGTGCCTCAGATATTAGAAAATAGCTTGCTATTTCTTTATTTCCAGACATAGGGTTAAAACAGTTTGACTTTCACACAGGGGGTTGTCCCTGTAAGTAAGAACTAAGACATCATAAGTAAATAAAATACTAAATCCTCAAGTCTTTTTTTTTAATGTAATGCTCTATTTTTCAGACATGTAAGTCCTGAATGGGGGTGTGTCCTTATCATAAAATACATAAAATCCAAAGCACAGTAACTGTCCCAGTCAACATTTCAATATGGAACAACATTTCAATATGGAAAGTAAAAAAAAAAAAAAAAAAAAAAAAAACACACACACACATTTTAGTGGACATTTTTGCATAGAATTTATTGTGATATTTTGGTCTTTTCTTCCAAGATTTCTGTGACTGAAATCAAATGTGAATAACTAAGATGATTTTAAAAAACTCTGCAACACTCAAGTATTAAAGCTAATGAGATTAAGCACCAGTTTCTGTAAATAATTTTTAAATGCTATAGACATATATATGTAATATTTATGTGAGCAGTCTTCTTGGTTTCAGAAAAGAAAAAAGAAACCATTATGTATAAGGTTATATAATTATATAATTTTGTGAGTATTACAAAGGAGCAAGCAACAACCTAGAGGCCCTACAACCTCTTCTCAGTCCAGGATTTTTTTAACAACCTTCTCAGGTGATCCTTATATCCCCACATCTCTACCTTCACCAGGTGATCCTTGGTAACATCTAATGGATGGCCTCCGGAAATCCTTCATCCATCAACTAAACAGCATTATTATTTTCATCCCTGGCCAACCTTTCATTCTTGGCTAACCTTTCTTCCTGTTCCTAAATATAATTAGGATGGGCTATGTAAAATAATGTTTTTTTTTTTTTTTTTTACAACAGAAATATTATAGCAATTTATACCTAAGCAAAAGGTTTGATTCTAAAAACTCAGAATCAACCTTGTTTTTAATTATTTATATTGCAGAATTTATACATTAAAATGACATTGAAAAAGTTTTTTAGAGTTAAAAATGAAAATAAAACAAGTTAGAGACTTTCAGTTTCTTTTTGGACAAGTGAGGAATAGAAAATGAAATATGGTCTTGTTAATAAAGGGATATTTCCAAAGACACAAAATTGTTAGAAGTGAATCAGAATTAGCCATTTTCTTTGAGATAGAATATGCTTCCATAAATGAATGATAAATTATTTTCTATGCTCTATTTTTGGCACAGAGATTAGCCTTGGGGAGAAAAAAAAAAAAAAAAAAAAAACTATGCAACTCCTTGATCTAATAGTTTTGTGCCAAATACTTTTTAAAGAAACTCTGTGACATTCAGTAGCCTTTGACTCTACCTATGGCTTTATTAGGACATAAAAAACATATCCTAATCTCTTGTATGACCAAATCTCTTGGTCATTTTCATTTGTACAAATATTAAGAAAATTGTATTCTTTATTAAGAGACATAGGGTACGCTAATTAAACTATCAAAAGGAAATATGAATAGACCGAGCATTGCCCATCACAATTAGTTTTATTATTGTCAATAAGTATTATAATACTGAAAAGGTGGGAACATTTTTATTAACACATGACCTTTTTAGCACTTATTTTCTTAAGAATCACCTTTACATGTCTTCACCATTTCATACTGCCTAATGTGTTATTTCCTTCACAATTATAGCTGCCACTCAAAGAATTATGGAAAAGAAAAGCCCAGAGCAGCAAGAGACAAACACTACAAGTAACTACAGTATGAATCAATACGGTAACAATAAGTTTGTATCTTCATGGTGGCTAGGAAGGTAAAGAATGAAAGAAAGTTTGGTATTTATACTTCTCATTAAAAGACAGCAGATTATAGTGATGTATGAGACATGGTATTTCAGGAAATAATTAGTCATGCAAACATTCCCTTTCTGCTTTCCTTTTTTCTGGCTTTGTATTTAATTACTGTGGATGTTTATTCAGTGAAAAGCAGTCATATATTTCCTTCTTACTTAAATAAATTGTAACTGATCATGCAGCCTAACATGGAATCATTGGATTTAGATAAAAGAAAGAAATATGGAATGTTTTTAAATGCAAGAAAAGCTATCCCATTAAAAGGGAAAAAGAAAGGGATTTAGAGAATTACTCTGTAAAAATCATTAAAGCTGCAGTTTAATAGAAATTATTGTAGAAAGTAAGCAGAATTCTGGATTTCTTAAAAGTCTACCAGATCAGAATAAAAATTAAGATATCTACTAGAATATTCCTTCCTGCCTGCCTGCCTTAAGCCCTTCTTTCCCTCCTTCCCTCCTTCTTTCCCTCCTTCCTTCCTTCCTTCCTTCCTTCCCTCCTTCCCTCCCTCCCTCCCTCCTTCCCTCCTTCCCTCCTTCCCTCCTTCCTTCCTTCCTTCCTTCCTTCCTTCCTTCCTTCCTTCCTTCCTTCCTTCCTTCCTTCCTTCCTTCCTTCCTTCCTTCCTTCCTTCCTTCCTTCCTTCCTTCCTTCCTTCCTTCCTTCCTTCCTTCCTTCCTTCCTTCCTTCCTTCCTTCCTTCCTTCCTTCCTTCCTTCCTTCCTTCCTTCCTTCCTTCCTTCCTTCCTTCCTTCCTTCCTTCCTTCCTTCCTTCTCCCTTACAGTTATTGAAATAATGTTTTTATTCCTGGATGCTTACTACATACAGATTAGAACACATGAAGAAGCAGAAGTTTAGAGTGATTTCTATTAGAAAGTAACCCAGTTTAACAGGCTGTGGTGTAAGTTTGCATTATTCTGAAGGGAATTCACACAAGGATCCAAGAAAACAATTATCAAGTGACAAAAAATATATAGACACAATCTTAAAACTGGTTTTGTTCCTGCATATATTTAATCCCTTTTTTATATATTTGGGGTTTGTTTTCTCTAAACATCCAAAATTATGATTTTTATATTGTTGCAATGTGATATCAGAAACAACACAAAAACTTGTTAAATTATACTCTAATAAACTTCTCTAAAAGTGAAAAGAGAAGTAAGTCCACTTATTTTCTTTCTTTCCTATACTTTTGGCTCTGAAACTTGTCTGATTAGAGCCTGTGTCAGCTGCTTCAGAGAAGGTTTCAGAAAAATCCATGCCAGAAAATAATGGCCTAGCCTGCATAACAAGGAGCCTTCTTAACCCTTGTTTTAGAGTTAGAAAAACATCTATTTTTCTTTCCTTATGGTAAGTTGAGCTTAGCTTAGAACATTTTATTTTTGCAGAGACCTTGTTCTTATGCTCTGAGAACATATGAATAGGCATATGCTTATTCTGCCTCTTTGTCATACTACCATTTACTCCTCTTTTCTCTGCACTTTCCATGCAACCTCTGCCTTTTGTCTCTTTTCTCTTAACACTCCAGTTTTTATAGAATTCATGGTTATGTTGACCAGAAATTATGTTCAAGGTGAAGCTGAACTGTCAGCTTATACTATCACTACAATACCTGTAATGTTATTTTCAACCATATTCTTTATGTATTTCTAAGCTTTTTTTCCTTTTTTTTTTTTTTATCTTTAAAGCCAACAGATTTTCCTTTCCATCTCCTTCCCTTGAGTTCTACAGTTAAGTTAGAATCCAATGATTTGATAGCTCAAGTATACTTTCTAAAGTTTGATACCTTCTATACATGAATAAGGAATTTTGTTTTTGGTAAAGTCTTCCGCTATTCTGGGCTAAGTCTACTTAAAATCATAGGCAGAGACCAGCGTAAATAATTTTAAGTCATCTTCATGCTTTGACCTAGACCATTAGTAAATATTCCAGAGCAGTCAGCAATTGCGCACTGCTTGTGCAGAACACTGGTTACTGCCACTTTTAACTTTTCAACTGTCGAAACTGTTCATTTATACATACCGTTGCTTTCTATCTTTTAGACAATTTGTTCTGAGAATTTAAAATGTACTTATTGTATATAGAATTCCTTGACGTTTGTGCGATTTTCCATGACTTACTCAAAGTTAATGCTTTTATTGGAAAACTATTGTTTGCTCCATCTTTTCAAGCTTTTTCTCTTTCAGGACTCTCATGAATCTTCTCAGATCCTCAATCATCTTCAATTCTAAGACCCATTCTTGCTGAAGTCACTAGTATCTAATCTTATACCGACCCTTATCTAAGCTATACCTTCTTATTGCAGGATCCTGAATGATGGGATGGAGTTGCTAATAAATACATCATATATACTGAAAAACTACACTGAAGCAGTTTTGCTTTATCCTAAAGACACAGAAGTGCGAGAATATCTCAAATTGCAGAGTGGTAAATACTGGCTTTGATGATTAATATGCCATAACCATCTACTTTCATCTTTTCCCAGTGTCTTCCACTCTTGCTCTCCATCAGAGTTCCCTTTATTTAGATAAGTTCACCCATTCTGACAGCCAAATGCTCAGAAGCCAGCCCTGTCTCTTCACTGTTCCACCTCTCACTCTGCTCTGAAAGCAGCTCTTTGGAAGCTTTTGGGTATCTGTGCCTGATTCATACATGTCTGTTGAAAGTAAATTTACTCAAAAGGAAGCAAATAAACAAACAAACAAAAACTCTCATGAAATATTTTCTTCTTTTCACACAATCTCTGACATGACAAACTTTTTGACTGAAAGTTGCCCATCCCTCTCTTTGCATCCTTGTGCATCCCAAATCTTCTGTCATGAATTTCAACTCCATTTCACTTCCAAAGTTAGGCATCTACTCACATTCCAGTTATAGTTCCCACATTTCCCTGGTTGTGCTCTGTGTTCTGCCAGCACAGCATGCTTCATTTCTTTGCTGTTAGCAACTTGGCTCCTTTCCTTATGCTGACCTCTCTACCTGTCATATCATCAACCACCAACTTATTTTTCCAACATCTTTTCAAGATTCACTTCCAGTTAATTTACTATTTCTCCTTTCCACTGCATGTTTTCTACTCTTTTACTTCCTTAAGCAATTAGTATTAATTTAGCAGTAATTTAGAGCCCAATGTCAAAATACTCTCTGCAGAGCTGAGAGTACGGAATTAATAAACTGTTTGCATAATAGCTGCTTTCATGATCATTTATCTTCATCCTCTCAAGTCTCCATCATCATCTATTCATATGCTTTTCTTCTTATGTTTAGTATAAAATATGGAACTACTTTTCCTCTGTTTCTGAAAGTGCCATGAATACCTGAAGCTCTCAAAAAGCAGTAAAAGTTATTTCTGAAATATATCACTTTCTCACTTTAGAGTCTCAAAAAACCTTTAGAGTCTCAAATAATCATTGGTGGCTAATACCCAAATAATAATAAATTTCTTCTACATCAGTTGCAGGCTAAAGTCTGCATCAAAGTCTGATGCTACACTGTGATTCCACAGGACACGGCCCAGAAAGTTTAAACTTGTAAAGAAAGTTTACTGCTGCAAGGTCCTAGACTTCCTGATCAGTAAAATATAGAAGATTGCATCTTCTGCTCTCTGTAAACTTCCAGAAAGCTTCCTGTAAGGCTGTGTGTCATAGACAGTTATTCCAGCCTTTCTGGAGGAAAGTCCTGCTAAGAAAACTGGCAATGCTGCGTGCTCACTGGTTCAGCTTCACCACTTGTCCGTGGGCCCTGCTGCTGCTTCCTGCTTACCGCCACCTCCAGCAGCAGCACAAGTTGGGAAGGGTGTATGGGCTCGAGCCGTGCATCTCCCTTGTGATGTGCTCTTCAGAAAGTGCCCTCAAGAAACACAATTCATGTGTGGGAAGCATTATTATAAATCAGTCTCAGTACTGTCACTGGGTTCCTTACGATAACAGCAGAGTGAGGATACCCATTTTGCTTTTATCAAGTGAATTAACATTCTACCAAATACTTTTCATGGACGAGCAAATCAAGGGTTATGATTTTCCACTGATGTTTAAATAACATGTTAAAGATATTCAGTATTTCAGGTTAGATATTTTGTATCAGATTGTGCAGAGTGCCTAGACTACAACTTCAAAACTGCTTGATAACCTAATCAGCACAGAACTCTGCCACGTAGCTCTCCAATGGCAAAGGTTAATGTGAAAACACTGTCTGGCCTTTTTCTGGAGCAGCACGAACATCAAGACAAGTTCAGTTACAAGGCAGTCAGTGCCAAAAAGAAGCTGACTTTTTAAAAGATGGTCTAAAATCATGAGATGCTCTTTCATAAGGGTAAGACTTGCTTGTTCAGGCAATGCAGTTTTTCTGGTTGGCCGAAGACTGTTGAATGGATCTTCACAGAAATTAAAACTCATCATAAATCTTACATCTTCTGTTCCAGGGGCACTTCTCTGACCATATTCCCATCAATGTAAACAATTTGCAGCTTAAAATAAGAACAGTCTACTTATATGGAACACCCTACTGGGTGTACAGTTCTTTCTCCTATTACAGAAGAGAGGAAAAAACATATGACTAAATTTTGAGTGACTGCTAAGTCCCAGATTAATCTCAGTCAGCTGGAAGCACTTTACTGAGATATCAAAATTAGGAGCCTCAGTTATCCTGCAGTGTTGTCAATGATAAAAAAAAAAAAAAAAGAGTAATTCATCCTCATGATGTAAATTGGCACTGGATGTGCCTTCAGCTTTTAGAGGATGTCTCACAACAGACACTGAGCTCATGCTGTTCATGAATCAATTGAAAGTTTAAAGCTGAATGCCACTGAAAAGCATTCAGGTAATGCAGTCGTGAAGGCCTTCTAAGAAACAATCTAATAAAACAAATTAGAAAGTTTGTGTTCCCCCCAGAAATGTGGGATTAAAAGAACCACTGTACCACTGGGGAATTCTGGAGTGCAGATATATATAAACATGTAAACCATAAACCATATAAATATGAAATACAGAAATCCTGCAACATCCCAAGGCACGAAGCATAAGGCAGCAGCTTAACCCTTCTTCACGGGGCAAGCGTGTGACCAAGGAGATGCTGCTCTGCGTTGTCTCACCCAAGGAACCCAAGTGTTGCGGTCTCCAGTTGATCAGATCTACAAAGGGCAGAAATAACACGCTCGGTAAAGCAAAGCTGCGATATTGAGAACACCAACAGCACAGAGCTGGGATGTGTTTCTTCCCCTACCACTTAAAATATCCAATTTTATTTTCTAGATTCTTCATCTTTTTGGGTGCTAGCAAGCTTTTCCCTTCAAAGGGCAGCAGTGGTCTGGATCATGTTTCATTTTAACTGTTCTTTTGGATGTAGTGTGGCACTTTTCAAGGCTCAATCTTTTTTTCTCGGTCTCTTGTTTCATATCAAACCTAGACGATGAATTCAGGACTGCTTGACAAAAGAAGTCGATCACGCAAATGGTTGAAAACCTAAGGGGCTGCTGCTCCGAGCTAGCATCATGGTGGGATGAAGAGTGTGCTACTTCTCATGTAAACAACCTAATTAAGGTTTAGTTATGTTAAGCCTCAAAAATCTCTTGTAAAATGACTGCGTGTGCTTACTGCATGTGAAATGAAATAGGAGGTTATATGAAAAGATTTGCTGCAACTGCTATAACAGCAAAGACTATATCAGCCATCTCAATCTGAAAAAGCGCTTGGAGCATAAAAGCAGTAGGACTCAGTTCACACATGTTTTGCTTTGCTTTGCATCGCCTGCCTATTTCAGTTTCAGTAAAGAAACAGCAGAAGATATCCTGCAGTCAGGAACACATTCCAGAAGTGTTTTCAGAAGTATTCTAATGTAATAAATATAGTATTATTATGTCCTCCAGTAAAGGAAAAATAAAAGGATTGATCATCATGCACTATATTCACAGAAACGCTCCAGAGACTCTATGACCTTAACAAGAATTGAGTGTAAATATATGTGCATGTCGTTCACACTTATGACCCAAGTTTACAATTAATATTTGCCTTTTCTGCTATTCTATTTCTCTTCTGCTATTTCTATGAAGATGCCACGGCAAGGAGATTACTATATACTGGGAAATTTTAATAATGTCTATTACAGCCTCTATATTGGTTGAAAAAAATATGTAGTTTATGTGTAAATTGTGTTCATGCTGTGTCCATGGCAGACTAATATATCACACAGTTCTGAAAGGTTTAAAAAGGACTTGCTTATCTGAGTTCATGATAACTGCTTGAAAATTCTCTGTGCCCAGTTCATCTTAGAATAAATCAGGATTGAAATTACCTAGAGGCAGTTGAGGGCTTTCGTAAAAATTTTGTAAGAGAATTTACTTTGTGGTGACAGGTTATGGGCAGACATCCCTGGAGGCTGAAGCTTTTCATTTATCTACTGAATAGATTTAATTCAGATACTAGGAGTCCAAACTTCTCCACACCATCATTACTGGTATGCCCAAACCTGTGATGAAAGTAAAGTAGGATCTCTATACTTTTAAACCTGAGGTTATTTAATGGAGGCAACTGTTAGTGTCATTTGTGTTAGCAGTTTTGTAGCTGGCCTGAAATAGAACTAGTGGCTTATTTTCGCATAAGCTGTGACAGCATTAAAAATACTAATGGTTATCACTCTAAATTGTCCTAAAATTTGAACTATTTTTCTGATGGAAAAAAATCCACCCTTTTACCCATTAAGCTGTACAGATCAACCACTAATTACATCTCATGAAATTTGGATAAACTGGAAATTTAGGAGCATGGCTGCTTCCTTACTTTGCTCTGTGTGCTTGAAATACTGATGATTCTAATCATGACACAACTCAAAACTTGGATGATGGTGACTCACGGTAATTTTCATTTGCTGGCCATATTTAGTATACATAAAATACGTGTATAGTATTTTATGTCATAATTTTATCATGAAAAGTCTTAATCATTTTCACATTTCCAATTATAATTTTAAAAGAAAGATTTACTTCAGAGCAGTTTTCTAAAGAAAATTCCAAAGCAGCCCACCACTGAAAGATGTTTTGCTGATTTCTTTATCTCTGATAATTTATAAGTTGCTAGATTTCCTAAGCACTTTTTATTGTTTTAAAGCATGGAATTTCAAACAGATCTCTCTCACCCACCCCGTCCCCGTCCCAAGAGGACCATTTGGAGAACAAACAATAAATAAACAAACAAAAAACAACCAGATAGTCTCCATCTCTTTTTCTTCCTTGTTTCAGATGTAGGGCTCGTCATAGACTAACTCCTTGAGCATAGTTTACCCAATTCACAAAACCATCATAATACTGGCCCAAAATGAAAAACTTTGCTTGTGAGAGAAACACAAATCAGAAAATGTAGATCAGATGTATATTATATTATATTATATTATATTATATTATATTAACAAAACTTAAACTGCATGCTTATCCTCAGCAAGGGCCAAACACCAACCCTGAATGGGTGCCGGAAGAATTCCCATTAAGTTCCGCGAGAGGTGGTAATTCAGCTGCAGGAGAAGCATATTTCTCATGCTTTAATAGATTATTTGTTTTCATGACCACCACTCATTATCTAGAAAAGGCGAAAATGCTTCCCAAGGAAACCTTCGCTATCTAAGAAGACTTAAGGCTATCTAACAAGGTTCCTAAGGAAAATGATTTACAAAATCAATGTGATGCAGCAGAAAGACATGGTGGCATAACGAATTATTTTTATGAATTCTAATACACGGAACATATAAGCAGATATAAATACAGATCGTATACATACCTACAATAGTGACTTTTTATTTTTCAATATTGCTGTTGATTTGGAACCTCAAATAGTTTCAAGAGTATAATTTCATTATTAAAAGGAAAATAATGAAATATTATAATTTGAAACAACAGTCAAGGAACTGGGTTAAAAAAAGAAAAGGTATTTGTTTAATGGTAACATACATTAATGGAAACTTCATTTATCTAGGACTAGGGATTGTACCGACTGAATTTCATCCCAGGCAGAGAATCAATAAACTATTAAAGTCTGTTCCAAGAGCTTGCAAGGCATCTAGGAAGTACGTTGATATTTTGCTCGTCCTCTGAAGAAAATAGAATATAGCTCATTTAGGCTGGGCCTCCACACATTTCAGCATAAGACAAAATTTATGCGTAAGCATTGTCTTGGTGGAATTCATGGATATAATTATATTCTTTAATCATAACTGATTTATGCTTAGCATCTCGCAGACAGCACTCCATGAGATGTGCTGAACCAGCCTTGCAGTCATTCAGGCACAGTAGGGAATAGGGAGAACACTGGAAAAATAAGAATCGCCGAATTTTCAGGTTAGCTTGGTAGTCTCTATGACTCAGTTTTTCCCATATGTAAACAGAGACAGTGCTGTTCATGTCTTTTGAAATCTACGGACCGAGAAGTGTGATATAACAGTTAGGCGCTCCACTAATTTAGTAGTGGTCCGTTTATTCTTTCCCTTCATGCCAAAACAGTAGTTGTTAGGTATTATGCCTTTTTGCACATTAGTATGTAAAACGAGTTTTCAGATATTTTAATTAATCTTATTTTGGAATTCATTTTCCTTCTTTTTGACACAATACAGCATGAAGATTACATATAACTGCAGAAGATTAACTAATTGGAAATAAAGCATTGCAAATGTTATTAAAACAGACTGATAACTATACATGCTCCTGGAAGGCCTTTTTATTTGGGTGGGTACAATAAAAAACAGCATGAAGATTACATATAACAATTAACAGTTCTTAAAAATACCCATTGAAAGGCAATGACAGGCTCAGGAGCGCCTCCTGGGAAGCGAGGAGCAGCATAAGTCCAAGAAAGCAAGATGATTTAAATGTTTTTCTATAAGAAATATAATCAGCTATATTGAGATAATAAATATAGCGTTGGGTCAGGTCTTGACTCCTATGAAAGCTATTTCGTCTGAGTGTGGCATGGAGAATCAACTTTCAGGCTTGTTTACCCAGGTACTTGAGGATTCTGTCAGTGAGGAAAAAGGATGCGCGGTCAGAGCACTGCCGACCTCCAGCTCTAAAATTAGAGCATAATTAGAGCTGCCATAAATTGAGCCTTAGATTCGGCCACCTGCCAGGAAATAGCAAAGCACAAATGCTGTCCACCACTTTCACTTTTTGTAGCTCTTAAGTGTCAGCAGTTTAATGGCTATCCACTTCAGTTCCTAAATATTAATTTTTACCAGAGAAATTAATAGAAGCTTCTTTTGGACAACTGTCCAAAGGACACTTCTACAGGATGTGTGTCCCTTCAGAGCTCTTGTCTTCCTAAGTAACTGGTCTAGAAAGGCTTCCTTATGACAGGAGCCAAGGCAGAACTAACGAACAACAGTGTAAATTTCAAAGACTGTTGCTTTTATTTTCCCCTTCTGGGCAATGACTACTATTCTGAAAACATAATCTGTTATTTTTCTAAAGTTGTCCTAGGTAGTTTAGATCTAGTCAAGAATATGTGAATACTCATGTATAAGGGTTTTTTTGTTGTTTTGTTTTTATTGTTGATGAAAATATTAATACGGAACAAGGCAATTTATCTGAGCCTTTCTTTGATATTACTTTGAACTGACTTAGAAGGAGATAATGCTATTACCTCTCTACTCATGTTGATGAGGTAGATCCATGCTATACTAAGGGTGATTTTATAAAAGGTTAAAAACCTCAAAAATGAAATTAATGAAGGAGAAGATGTTACGAATAAGAGTTAACATATCCATTCATCAGCAGGCACAAAGACTTCTGTTGATGCTTTTTCTTAACTTCTTTTGAAGTAGAGCCAAAGAAGGAGAGTGAGTAAATACAAGCAGTAGGGACCTTCTGTGGTTTTGGCTATATCTTGAATTATGTGTGAAAATCTATTTCAAGACTGTGTTTCAAGAAGTCTGTATTATGTGGGGTTTTTTTTTCTGTGTGTGCATTATCACACAAAAACTTAATGATGAAAAAATGTGATTTGCAGAATTCACAGAGCTAACGTCTTCACCCATTTGTATAGTGTAAATAAGGCTGCAGATGACAGGACATCTTCTAATTTATTGATGTGATACTACTACTAGAAGAGCTTTTCCTCAGTTGACTCCAAACTTGTTAATCTCTTCCAGGCATGAAATAGGAGAACAGCTGTTTAAGAAATGCTGGCATTTGAATGAGCTGTTCTAAGCTTTGCTCAAAGTCAAATTCCCACTCCAACATAGTTCTGTTGCTGATTGTCACTGTCACCAAGCACTGTTGGGCAAACATAATCTTTGTAGAAGCGCAAGACTGTAGAAGGGTGATTCCAAAGGCAGTTTTGTTTTTCATTTCTTAGTGCCTCTGTTTATCAGCAAAGGAAGCCTAGGCATATATCCCTATCCTTTGAAGGGCTCTCTGTATTGCACATTTTAATGGGATAGAGAGCTCCCTCGTACCCACCAGAACTTTGTGGAGGAGTGCACAAGGGAGCACTAAGGTGGACTGAAAGACATAGCTCAGTGTTGCAGTGATGCAGCATTTCTGGAAATATGTCAGGCCACTCATAAATGCAGAGCACACATAACTGTTCTGATGCAATTAAATTACTTCTAATTCTGGAGTCGACCTGGATCATGCTAAAACTCAGGCTAAAGCCCTCTCAGATGCCTCATGCTAACATCTTTTCATTGTGTCCCAGTGAACTGAACAGATAGAGTAGCACAGACCCAGTGTAGGCATCCCTAGGAAGGTGAGAGTTAAATATCTAATAAAGTGCATGCCACCAGAGTACTCCAGGAAGCTGCAAGTCAAGGGTCTTCTTTTGCCACTGAAGCTGTGAATATATTATATAAAAAATGCCATATACAAAAATAAAGCATGAAAACACCATCTAGAGGTAAACATATGCTCTAAATAAGCAATAAGATTATGTATTAAAAGAGAAAGTGGCAAGGTTGAAATTATAAAGCACTAATAAAACTGTAAACACTGAAGTGCTTACTGTAAACACCGAGGTGCTTAATGCTTTCTGTATTTTAAGGACAGAAACTGAGAGTGTTAGACCAACCAAAGCCACAGACCTGCAGAAGGAGCCTCTGAAAAATAATTTCAAAGGATAGAAGAAAACACCTTATACCTAGTAGGAGTATGGAAAGGTCACAGCAGAAATGGTATTTTACGCTGTCAGTTACAGGTAGCGGCGACACAGACGAGGTGCCCCGCAGGCCCCGTGCGCCCTGGGCACCGTTGGGCCGCGCGGTGGCCCCGGCTCGCAGCAGTGAGTCGTCGCCGGCCGGGAAGCGCCAGCTCCCTGTCTCCGGAACGCGATCCCATCCACAGGCATCTCAAGCACCTTTGCGCGCTGCGCAGGAGAGCATCCCCCGGGGGACAGACATCTCCTGCTCCTACACTGCAAGTGAGCAAGGGCAGGCTTATACAAGAAGTGTTGCTTACACTTACGACAAATGTGACAAATTTTCCCATGATGAAAAGCTGCAGTGGAGATTTTGAAGTATTTATTTGTTTTGTTCTGATTGACAGCATTTTTTTTATTCTACTTCTGTTTTGTTTTTAAATGAACAGATTATAGGCATGGGTTTTGTCTTGTCCCGTTTTCAGCTTTTAAGGCAGGAAAATAATTAGCAACACATTTCTCCTGTCAATCTGGACAGATATTAATGTTTAATTTTCCTGCTTTCAAATGTTATAATTCATAGGTGTTTTAATGCCATTATCATAATATTTTGAAATAACATAATAATTTATAATTATATATATACACATATGAATAAGCTTTCTCTTCAAAGAATGGTTTTAGCCTATTTTAGAGCCATTCTTTCATTTCAAAATTACAAAAGTCAGCCGGATTTTTAAAGATTTCAGGTACAGTGATTCCTAGAGCAGATGTCCTGTAGTGAAAACTAGAAGGACTAGAGGACCCTTGCAAAGGTTTGAAGATGGTTCAGGTAACGACAACCCTCCTAGAGGCTCCTTGTGAGTAACAACGAAAAAAAATTAGCAGTACAGCAAAACTCATTTTCTAATAAGGTTTTGGAATTGTGACATGGCCAAAATATTGATACACAGATTCTGATATGCTTCCGTGAGGCTGCTCGTATGGCCTCTTGCTGTCTGCAGGGGGGTCTACTGCTGGAAAACGTCTTGAAATATCATGTGCAGGGCAAGCCCAGCTGACTGCCTTACAGAACCTCTTGCTCTCTGATTGTGAAGCCCTAAATCATGCTCTTATTCTGTTATGCAAAGTAATAGACATATTGGCATTTAAAAATGAGTGGGTGAAAACATATTTTGAAAAACCCAAACAGATTTGTTTATTTTACTCTCACCTTTAATCACAAACAGAATTATTCTTTACTCACAAATACTGTAAATCTAAGCTTTTAGCTGAGCATTTAGTGGAACATCTACCCAGTAAGCTTTGCTTATGTTGCAGACAGCTACCCTGAGGAGTGATTTGAATTTAAATGCGATTCCCTTATTAGTTTCTGCTAACTGCAAATATCCCAGGCACTTAATTAAGTGGCTGAGTAATGTATGAATGCTCACTTCTGCTTGTCATGCAGAACAAAGTGATGTATTTAGATTCCATGCACAATATGAAATTTAATGACACAGGCAACAGTAATTTAGAAAACCTTTTGTTTTTTTATTGCCCTTGTTTTTGCTTAGGCAATCTCCTTTTTTGTGTGTTTGGCTGCTGCAATGTTACAGAAGTTTCTGTAAACACTGGCTGCTAGCTAAAGAATTTCCAGATTAAAATGTATTTTGTATTGTCTATTGCTAAATGCATAATATGTTGTTTACATCTTTTTTTCTCCCAGTTTTTCAGAAAGAATATACAAAAGCTAAAACCGACTTTGATGAAATGTTCTTACTCATTTTGGCATGGAATCTGGTGTGAGATTCAGTGAGTATTTGAATGGACTAAATAGTGCACTGTAAGAGGTTTTACAAAGAGAAAGGAAAGAAGATACAAATCAAGCCTTTTTTTTTTTTTTTTTTTTCCTGGAGCTGATGTTTCCTGAAAGCTCCACTGACTTTCTGTAGTCCTCCTGATCTCTTTATAGATTTTATAGCCTATACTCAGTCATCAAACCTCTCCGCTTCTTCCCTGCTGTTTAGTAGTTTGCATTTATATTTTTCCCGAGGGTATGACACTAGTTTTTCCCTATCTTGAAATTTTTCCATTTGCCCTGGTATTTTCTTGTGCTTGCAGAATCCTCTGTAGACTCATAATCTGAACAAATGTGTGTGATTTTGTAAAAATCAGAGTAGCACATATGTACAGTAATTTGGACAGCTGTTTGAGTTGTCAGATTTTCATGTTATTGTCATGTATAACTAAATGAATTCATGTCCAACTGCTTCTGCTACTTCAGTTCAAGCTCTAAAACTTGGCTATCCCTTTAATTAGAGCTCTAACCATCTCTCATGTCTATAAATTCTCATTTAAATTGCCAGAGTAGTTCCTCAAAAAATGTTCAGCTGTATTCTTGGCAAATTGCTATTCCTGAATAATATCAGATTTGAAACAGCCTGTATCCCCAGTCGGTCTTTAAAAAATGCATTTTTGCCAAAGAAATACCATCTAAATGGCATCATCCGACATTAATGTTAGAGGTTAAAATGTTATCGCTGTTCTTTTTTTTTTTTTTTCCTAAGGACTGATACTTCCTACTCTTATTTGTTTTACAGTATTTTGTGAACAGTATGTGTTACATGTTATATTTAGATTTCTACCTGCCTTGATTAGTAGTATTGCCTCATGGCAGCAGTATCCAAGCATCTCCTCTTACAAGTCTAAAGCCACTTTTTTTTTCCACTTTAGAGAGAGGAGCTGTGCACAGGCAGTTTGGAAGTACATATGGTTTATCACCTCATTTGTCTTTAGCATTTCTATAAATTAGGCATGCATTCTAAATTGGTCATATGAGCAGCACTTCCTTAGGTCAAAGGGAAATGAAATAAAAGTTCCAGAGCATGATTCATCTCAGTAAATTTGACACATATTTCACAATGGGAGGAACTGCCCTCTGGAACTGTCTCTCTCTCTCTCCACAGAGGCAGCCTGATTCACTAATTTAGACTAATATATTTTATACGAAGCTACTTTGGCATCACTTGTTTATCATTGATGCTACTAAATGCTTGAAGATAGTTAAAAATAAGTGAAGTGTATTCTATCTTTCATGATAAATTGAGGTCAAAGAGGAGATGTGTAACCAAGGTAGTAGTTATATGTAGACCACTTGTCATTGGACTGTATCTTGTCAGACAGTTAGAAATAAATTGGCTGCCTTTGAGCTCCGGCATAGCTGTCCTTAATCCTTGTCCATATACAAGGCTCTTGGTCTTTAACCTCAGAGAATTTCCTTCAGGTCAACACAGCTAGCAGAGGAGCAATTTTCTTCCCCAATATGTTCTAAGCAAAAGGTTAAGAATGTCTAAATAGAGAAGTTAAGTGAAAAGTGGAAGAACAGAGGTTTCTTTTTGTATGGTATACAAGCAGCTATGATTAAAAGCTACTAATTAATTTATACTAGTTACATATATATATATATATATGTGTGTGTGTGTATACTCATCAGAAGTGATGTGTTTGATGGGTTTTAGGGGTTTTATTTTGTGGTTTGGCCTTTCTTTGTGTTACTAAGCCTGCTCTAAACCTTGACATAATTTTGGACAACATGAAAATCATGATCTACTTGCTTCTTTCTAGAAGAGCAATGACTAAATAGCCAATCCATGTTTTTGGTTGTTGGTTTCCACCATAAATTGCTCATTTTTATTTAGAATACATTGCTACAGAATTCTATCTAGCGAGAGTGTTATATAATTGATATCTCATCTGTTATTATAAGCTACCCCTTTCTATGAGCTTGTGTGATGATTTTTTACATGTACTCATTCCCACAGCCCATTGTTTAATAATAGAATCAAACAAAAGTGTTTCAAACTTCCTGTACTATCTCAATTACAAGGAATTAAAGCAAGCAACACCAATTACTTTTCAAACTAGCAAAAAATTAAGCCTGCATAAGAAAATAAAAGGATATTTTTGGATCATAAAATCTGAATCACTTTCTTGATTGTACATTTCCTATAGAACTTGATTCCTTTAAATATTTATAGTATTTCTGGAGTCAAAAGTTCCCTATTTCTTTCACAGCTGACGACGAAACTCCTAATAGACTGGACTCACCAAAAGAATTACAAAAATCAGGGTCTCAGAGTGTGCCTGACAAGTCTAAACTAAAGAACGGTCCATCCCAACAAGCAGGAACTCAAGTAAGGGCACCAGGGGGAGTTTCTGTAAAACAAGGAGCTCCTGGCAAACCTCAAACACAAAAAGGAGGTGTACAGGAGGGGGAAGCAGGGCCGCACGAGTGGCCAGAGGTCTAATTGAGCACTGCTAACCTGCACTGTGAGGCCTAGAACTATCACAGTCACGACCATGGTGGATCTTGAAAAGATCCGGTTTTCTGCCAAAGCAGCAAACTATTCTAACCCAATTTTAGTGTATTTTTCCATCTATTTCTGACAGTCTTAACTGACAGCTCCACTACAGGCAGAAGATTTTGTTACATTCACCTCTGCAATGTCTAGTCCTGGCAGGTTTTTCAGGACATTTTGTTACTCTTACATTTACCTCTGCAATGTCTAATCCTGGCGGGTTTTTCAGGTCCTCCTCCTTTAGTCACACTATGTTCTAAAGTGGTACAATGAACAGCTGCATTGAGCTAACCGACCCCAAATGAGCTATTTTAGTATTAAACCAGTATGTTAACCTCATGCTCCAGAGGAGTTAATTTGTTCTGTTGGGAAGCACTGGGCCAGATGAAGCATTGCGCTAATAAGACTATCCTTTATCTAGTAGCTGATTTAGCATTTAAATCCAGCTTGAAAACCTCTGCACTGGACCTTGCTGTGCCTCCAGGTAAATCTCTTTGGACTGACTGCCTGGGAAGTGCTGATGGGAGAGAAAACCGCTAAAGAATATCTGTCCTTTTTCCATGCAGTCAACTGTTACGTATTGTGGGTGCTTTGATGGTTCAAACTTCTAAAATTACTTTGAGTTATTATACTATTGAGCTCAGGTCGTCTGCCAGGATATTCAACTGTAACATCATTCATAAATTCATTTCTCTGACTTCCATCCTGTATCCTATTGGTGATTTTAATTGCTTTCTTACTTTCCTGCTGCAAAGCTAAAGGTCTCCTTGGTTAACTAGAAGAGGTAAATGCTATCTCAATTTGTTTTCCACGATTCAATTATTTGTAGTTTTGTTTTGTGTAAAGATTGTAACATTGCCAATACTACAGGCATGGCATTAAGTATAGCATAGAGGCAAAGAGACACATAGAAAAGACGCCACTTGCACCATTATGCATTTTTTTTCTAATCTCTGGGATATATAGTATACCAAAATCAACTTTCATTATACTTGACTGTCATCAGGCAGGTTAGATAGATAGAAAAAATACTACTTACTTAAAAGCACCATCTCATGACTATCCAAAATACAGTCCTTTATGCAGACATGTAGAAGACTCAGAATGTGTAAAATTAAGATGCACAAATAATGATGAAATGTCTTTTATTCATAAGCATAGACATCTCTGGAGTGACATAATTCTAGTGTGAGGGTGGCAGTTTATCTGCTCTGTAAGCTAGTGAATATTTACTTGAACAGCATAACTATTCCTTTAACTATGTATAGTCTTAACATAAAGGAAACTTAATCAGTATTAACATATTTTATAGCACTATATATATAGCACTATAAATATAGTTATAATAAATTCTGCTATATATTAATTATAGATTACCATATGCTGTGTAAATATGTATCTATATAATTTCTAAGAAAAACACAGATACACATACATATAATGATTTATTAGCAACTCTAAACTGAAATAGGCAGGAGTGGTGCCACAACACATAGCCTACTCACGAGCAGGGTTTTAACTAGCTTGAATGGCCATCTAAAGAAAGCTGTAGCTGGGGATAACATTATTTGAGCTGAGAAGGTTAACTAAGCATGTCAGCATGTGTTATAGTCTCAACAGGAATCGCAATGTAAACATAACTTGAGTTGGTAGCAGACAAACCTGTTTAATAGAAGCTGTCAGATAAAGCAATTTCTTCTACAACTCATTTTTGATATAAGTTTTGACTCTTGAAACACTGAAATATTTCATTACAGTCAGGCCCAGTAGTTCTAATAAAAGAATACTAAAGATAATATAAAATGTACCTGAAGATGTCTCAAGATCTCTTCTTGTCCCATGTTATATGATCCTGCAAAATGAATCAAAAAGTTGACTTGAAATTGTTTGACAATAATTCTCTAAGATAAAATCTGCAGAGCATTTATGCTACATTTTTTTCATAACCAACATATTAATCCAAGACCAATCCAGCACAAAAGAAACATTATTAGGAATAATTTGGTGTTTTCCAGGTGTGAAATTATCACAGAAAGGGCAAGTGTAAACATGGTTAGCCACAGACACATTGCTAAATGCATTTGGAGTATTTCACATATGAAAAAATTTTGGGAGGATTTTGCCGGTATTTTAAGAATCTTAGTTTTATATGTATATTTTTTTTTTCATAGAAAACTTAACCTAAGACTGTTGGAGTAAACTCCAGACCAGTATTGACTGCAGTGAACTATGGCTTGCACCTCACATAAGAGAAAACCCTCCATATTCAACACTGGCTCGTTACAATGCCTGAACTAGCTCCGGCCTGGATAGCTGTCTATTCCATATAGAGCTGTGCTTGTGTCAGAACACACACAGAAGGATATATTTTAACGGTCTGAACTTGTGATCACAGAAATCAAAGGTACCTTTCTTTAGAGCCACTGAGGAAACAAGTTTGCTTCCCGCTGCTGGAGTTATTCAGCAGGATTAGAAAAACTTGCAGAATTTAATGAGGGCTGATCGGCAACTTTTCCAAAGGGAACAGCTTTAGAATATATGTGTATATATTTACACATGCAATAAAGCTAGTCTAGTCCAGCAGTAGGATCAGGGGCAGGCGTAAAGTCCTCTTTAAAATTCTGCAGTTCGGCATCACTTGCTCCAGGAACTGAAAAGAATTTTTAAAAAATATTCTGTTCATCTCATCTCTCACTCCCATCCTTCATTTCCTCTTGTTTTTTTCTGCTGAAAACTTAATGGATTGGCTCTTTTTACTGTGAGGTAAGAATTATTTGCAATCGATAATGGCATGGCAAATGGAAGTGCAGTGATCTAGGAACAACAAATACTCTATTTTTTAGTTACGCTTTAGATGAATACATAAATATCAAATCCATTATGCCGGTGAATAAACAGGTAAACTAAAGTCTGAAGTAAAAGCAGCCTACTGTCTGCAATCTGAATGCATATAAAGCCATAGAAGCACTTAAGTAGATGTGTCACTTTACTTATATTAGAAAACCCATATTAACTTGATTAAAATGGCTCATAGTGGCTTGCAGAACCTAAAAATACCTGAGGTTTTACTAAGGCTGTCTCAAAAGCTGAGAATATTATATTTTGTGTCCTTTCTATATGCCAGGAGCATTCAATTTATATTTCTATGATACAACAACTGGTGTATATGTAATGCACGCATGCATACATCCATGTACACACACACATACACACACACACACACACTTGAATGAAAAGATTCTCACAGGGTTGCAAAATGGTAATACATCTAAAATATGTTTAACGCTGGGGACATTTCATAAAAGTTTACAAGCCTAATCCCACTGAAAAGAACATCCAACCTTCACTTTAGAAAGCTTGGTTACAATTACTGTTAGCTTTTTTCTGATAAAGGAAAAATAACAAGATATTTAGTTCCCGCTATAAAGATAAGAACTACGTATTAAAAAGTTATGCTGTAGTAATTAGCTCACAGGCACAAAGTTTCTCACCATATCTGAGGCTTTCCAGTGACACCAGTTCTGTCTTCTTCAGTTTGGAAATAGCAAGTATATCTGCACAATGCTATTCAAACATCATAGAGAAGAGGAGAAAAAAAAATGTTCTGGAAGGTTGCCTTTAACTGTAGCATACACTGTCCAAGGTGTTTGATAAAGGCTCTGAGGACTCTGGAAAATGCATGTCAAATCTCATTTTCTAAAAGGGCATATACATTTCGTGAATTTTATTAGCCATTTTAATCCTAAATCAAGTAGCCCTCATGTTTCAAATACTAGGTTTGGTCAGATGTGTTGGTGCAATAGAAAGACACTTCAAATGCCACCGATGTGTGCTTTCCAGCTGCTGCTGCGGCTGAATACAGTCTTCTTCCTCTTTAAGAGCTATAATAACAAACCAACCCACAGGAAATTGCTTTCTCAGTTCTGTAGTGGACAAAACCATCTATTCCTAAATAATACAGAGACTTTGACCCCAGCTGAGTTCCAGCTCGTAGGCTAGGGAAGAGTTTTGTTTGCATCTTAAATGGCTATAGTGATTTATGTCTCTCAGCTGGACTTGGGTTCTCTATTGCCTTTCAGAAGACAAATCTACCCCATATATGTTGTCATCAAAAGGGATGGGAATTTCTCCTAACTTTCTGGCTCTGTGAATGCAGTTCCAGAACAATTTGATTAAGAAGATGATTAACCTGATTTCTGGAATATTTCCAAAATATATAAGAAAACCTGGTGGCCCATGTGTGAGAGTAATAACATAGATTTGAAAAATACCCACACTGACACAGAGGAATGCTCCATGCGGAATGGCTGCCTACTCTGGGGTCTATTGCACTAGTTTGTTTGAGGTACTCATGAGTACCTACAATCAGACTGAATCAGGAGAAGTAAAGGCCAATTATTTTTAGGTAGGCTAAACTAACAAAGCTAAAATCATTCCCGTTGTTAAGAAAATTCAGGTTAGGCTTGAAATGTGGTGTTGGAACTAAAGCAGTAGCCCTATTAGAAGTGGCACTACTATCAGGGTTAACTGCAGCCCCTAAACTCTGCGATATTATTACCTAGCCTTTAATCTCAAGCTGAATGCCAGCTGAGCTCTCAGATTTGCTCAGGAAACATAAAGTAAGGAGCTTAAATTTTGTCTTGGTTAAGAGGATTAAGGACACATTTAAATCACTTTAAAAGTAATTAGTTAACTATTATTGTTCATATGATGCTTTCTGTGGCATTCGTAATCACATGAGCACAAAAAGCAGTTTCACAGAGCTCTCTTTTCCTGTTTCATTGTACACACACAGTAAGGTTTATTGGAGGAGTACAAAAAGAACAGGACTCCTGCTCAGACACAAGAGAGAGGAGAACAGCTGAACTACAATATTAATACGAGGGCAGTAGTTCTTCAGACACTGTAAAGGAGCATCTGATAAAGAAGGGAATAAAAGTGTCCTGGGCTCATCACAAACAAAAAGATGAAGCCAAGATGGTTTCTATGAAGCAAACTGCACACATTTCAGAGTCCACCAGTTCCTTCTGCAGAAATGTTGCTATTACATAAAATTAAATACTAGAGACCTTAATATTTTGGCTGTTTTAAAAAATAGATAAACCTATAAACTCAAAATAGATAAAGCCTATAAACTACTTTTCCTTCTTCCATACTGCTAAAGGATCCAGCAGCTGATTGCAAATGCTTATTGCTTCTGTCCCCGAGGTGACTCCTAAGTGTTGTAAATATTAATTTTCTCAATCACATATGCTTTAAAATATTTAAGTATCAAATGTCGCTTCTCCCATTTCTTCTACTGTCAAGTCAGCTATTGACTTCAGCCTTATGTTACATAATATAAAAAATTATGTTGGAGTCTGCCACAAAGCCATCTGTTGACATGCAATGTTTGATATACTGTGTGGAGCAGAGTGATAAACTTGTTCTTTTAACTAAGCATTTTTGCTCAGATATCACTTCTATCTATGGCTGTCTGCGCTTTTTTTTTTTTTTTTTGAATTTTGTAGAGACATCTACTCTTAAAACTTTTTATTGATAAATTCTTTCTATATTGGTGGAGTCAAGATTCTTTGATAAGTAGCTTCCTATGCAGCAGCAACAACTAGAAAACATTAAATCTATCTATGATCAGTGAAATATTTTTGAAATAAGAATAAAAAAGAACTATTTTCCCTACAAATACTAATACTATCTTAGGAATAAAATGATTTGTGTTCTTTCCAGATATCTATTTCAACCCTGAGTCCCATCACAATCTACAAAACAAGTATATCTGTATCTTGGCCTGTGTCGTCTTTGGACTTTAAACACCAAACGATGCCACAGAAAACTTGCAGCAACAGGTATCATAAAAATCAGAGGCAGTTCTCCACTGATAGCAAGATGCCTCAAAGACAAGATATTTTAATACCAAATAATGCAGCATTTAAGTGCCTCCGTGAATTTAATCCTGACTGTGATTTTTCAAGAATATTATTTGTTTCCACTGGTGGTAAAACAAAAATTAAAAATATGTTTAATAATTTCTATATTGCTTGCTATTAAGACTTATTTTTCAGGAAAGTCCTCATACAATATTAACCACTAGAATGACTTTTTCCAGGAAGTTACTAACTCATAGGCACATGGAGTGATCATCGCACGTGTGCTGCAGCACTTATTCTCATGAGAGTTCTAAGCACAGTAAGGACCTATTTTTCTTCTGAATTATGGCAAAGAAAAGGAATAAAGAACAAAAAACAAGTTATTTAACTTTAGATGACTAAATAAATGAGATTAAAGAAGATATTACTAGAAAATGTCTAATAGATGGTTTATAATCCAATATCATAGAAAAATTTCATTGGTAAGATTAAAATTAAAGCATTTACTTTATTTTAATTGCCCATTTGTGCAAATATATTGGCAGCAGTGTGGGTTTCAGTATTATATGCCGTAGCTCTTATTTTGTTGTATTATCTTCTCTTTTTTTCCCACTATAAGAAGCATTAGCATCTTGATTTTCCTAAATAATTAAACTCCTAGAAGTAATGCACAAGATTTGGCACAAGGCATTTCTTACTCCTGGAACCAACCACAAAGACTCTCTCTGCTTCCAGAATGGGCAGAATCTGTGGAAAGATGATAAATTCCAGGGACATGTTTAGTTCCGTTCCAACTGGTCAGACTAAATGCTCACATTGAACATCCCTATCTTCAGTCTTTTTGGAGGCAGTTAAGAGAGTTTCTGCACAGATGAAAAATGCCAAAAAAGATAAGGTTAACCAACATTTTCAAAGCTTGAAAAGAATAATTTATTATTCTTGTTACGGTTATTATAATTATTAGGGAGACACAGACTCGCATTTGCTTCTGTACATTCATTTCCCAGCAGGTGTCTCTATACTGCAGCTTTACTGAAAAAGCATGATGAAGCAGATTAATTGCATAAAAACGCATAAATAAATAAATAAATTCAAAGAAAAAAACAAGAGAATTAACCCTTACTATGGCACTACGCGATATCAAAAGAAAAAAAATGTGAAGAGTTTTGAGTCTTCAGGTACACTCATACACACATGTATACAGAACCAAAATGGATTTACTATCCATTTTGGAAAAGTTCTAAGAAATAAGACATTAGAAGGAATTAAAATGATGCACTGAAGCAATGGTAAAAAAAAACAGAGTTTGTGTTCTTATATATTTTGCCAAGATCAATAACCAATCCTACTTCCATATATATAAATGTACAACCTGTCTAGCAAGTGCTAGAAATTATCTCCATCAGCAGCTACAGTGAAGCTATTAAGGCCTCACAAAAATGATGTTGCAGCCTTTCTGGGAATGTAAGTGTGGAGGTTAACAAAGGCTGCAGGAATCTGGAAGAACTGAGAGGAGAAAAGCACAAGCAATAAAAGAAAATTATTGTTATAAACAAGACTTCCAGTTTGTCTTGGCTCAGGGCAGACCAAAGTAACTTCATTTCACTTGCTACCAGATGTAAAAAAAAATTAACATTTTATCACTTAATTGGTAACATGTAATCTTTTTAGCCAAACAAAATTTATGCTTTGATGGATCCCAGTTGTATTTCTGCACTGATCTAAGTGGAATGCAAAATCCTGACTTAACATATAAAAGGACTAGAATTCTGTTTTGCATTTGATTTTAATTGCAGATTTCATGCACCAGAACACTCTGAGATGAATAACTGATGGTACCAAGAAACCTCTGAAATCCCATGTATGATTCACACTCCAGAACTAGGCTTTTGCAAAGTTGCATTTTAAAAAGTCATTTTTTTCACAGAATCAGTGTTTCAAGGTGAGTAAAAGCTATTTCTCCCCAATTTTGTCCATTAATCAATAGTTCACTGTGTATTTGATAAGAGCTCAATGAGGCATTAGAAAGAACAACACGACAGGTTTTATTGATTATCTCATAAAAATGGTAAAGAAGTGACAGATGACTGACCCAGTTAGACCTTTACAGCAAGCAGTTACACTATTCATGGTACATTAGTTATAACAATCTGTATATTTGGCACAGGAAGAGGAAGTGATATAATACCAGACAACGTGTCACTTGTAGAAAATTTATTTCCCATGCCCCCCCCCCCCAAAAAAAAAGAGCAAAATTGATTGTAGTTTTAAAAAGTAATGGGATTAACATGGGATTATATCATCGTGGCTGAGATCAGACTCTGATCTAGAATCCTACACAAGGGATGTTGCTTCTTGCACAACCTCAGGTCCAGACATTGCATGGTGGTATTTATGCTCTTGGCTTCTATGTTTTTTATTTACGGACTCTCACTGTTCTTTAATATTATCTATAAGTATTGTCTCAGATGCCAATGAGTACTCAAATGTGAAGTTATTCAATAGTCTTCAGGCATAAATCACTGTGTTGTTATTAGGGCTTTGCTGCCACATTAATTCTTAAACTTTAAACATAAGAGCAGAGAGTGGAACATGGGAAGTTAATGAGTCAGAGAAGACCTTTACCTGATAGTACTGTCAAAATCCCAAAGTTTAAAAGTCATGTTGGGGAAACAACATTCTGCAACAAGAACAAAGCCAGTGCTATGACGTGTAAGGCTTCAGGGTCAAGTTTTTTTTTTTTTTTTTTTTTTCAATATTTTCTCTATGACCATTATCCATGCCTTCAAAATCTCCACTTCTACCCTTCTTCCTCTTTATGTTCTTTTTCTTTCTTTATTTTTTTTTCCTTTTTAACAGATATGTGTCCCACTAAGAAATTCTGGCTTGTTCACTATTGCCTATTCGAATGTACAGAACATGGAGAATGGATATAAAAGGTGGTTAAACCTGTAGAGAAAAGTTTACAGATGTAAACATCTGTTGATGTTGCAATGAAAAGCCTTCACCTCCCTCAAGATTCCCTTTAGGGAAACAAGCCAAAGGCAGGGGAAGCAACACTGAGCTCATTTTCACTTCAAATAAGGCTTCAATAGAGCTCAGTGAATCTTCCTCCTCCAAATACAGCTGGTTCTTTGGTGCAAGGAAATAATTTCTTAAAGATGAAGGAAAAGGAAGAGAAGGGAAGGGAATAACAGATCATAGCTGCCTAGTATGTGTAATGGTCAAGCTGGATATCTCTGCCTTAAGATCAAAGGTGGAAAATACAAAAGGTTCCCTGATTTGCACTGCTGCTATAGGATTTCTTTTTCTTTTTTTTTTAAGTATGAATATGTCTGCTCTACTTTAAACAAATATTCATCTGCTAGTTGCTTAGATGGTCTAAATGTTTTAAAGTTCATGTATGATTATAATTTCAATCTTTCACATAGTTTTCTGTCCAGGCCTGATTAATTTTCTTCGTGACAGTATTGTCAGAGGGGGCAGTGTTTTAAAGGGAAATTGTCTTATTTCATAAAAAAAAAAAAGGACTTTTTTTTTTTCCTTCAAGGACGTCTGAAATTATGAGTTCTCATTTGATAAAACTGTCTGGTACTCACAAACAGAGCTTGACTATTAGATAAGCATAAGATATATAAGATAAGCAAAAGAGAAACTAGGGAGAACAGGGATGTGAACATAAGTGCATAGGAGAAGTTAGGACACTGGGCATATATTCCCCATTTGTTGAGGTGTCTTCTGATAGTTTGCCTCTTGCTGTGTACTGAATAAAAGGGGTAGGGTTTCTGCCTTAGTTACACCACTACCATCACAAGCCAGCACTTAGGAACATGCAAGCCAAGCTGAGTATGTGCTGAAGTGCTTTTCTGAATCAGAGCCATAATTGAAGCAATTTATTTAGATCACCCTGTGCTTTCTTAAAGGAAAGCAAATCCCAGAAAAAAATGGGATCTAAAAAAAGCAAGCATTTGTTTCTTAGAGTCTGTTCTCTGTATAGAGCCTACTTCTGCCCTTGTTTAAATTCTGGCATGAGCAAGAGTCATCGCATGATGTAAACGATATTAACTTGTCAATTCTATTAAAATCGCAGTGTTTTGCTGCCACTGCTGCATAACCTTCTCCAAATGCTCCAAGTCGCTCCTCAGCCAAGGTGTTACAGTTTTGGGAAGTGTGAGCTGGAAGTCAGCCAGTGACCAGTTAAAATTAACCCTCTCCAGCACCACCCTGCCAGCCAAGGTCTCAAATGTCGCGAAGCGCTGGGGCTGCCGGGGAGCCGGGAGGGTCACGAGGGCAGGGCGAGGCGGAAGGAGCGGCTGGCGGCGCTGGCAGCGGCCCGGGACCTTCCCTGCGGGACGGTTTCTCGGGAGCGCTCGTTCTCCTTTGCCTAGTTACTGTGTGAGTGATCGGGCTGCTGGCCTCCGGCTTGCCAGAACACATCATCCTGCTCCGTCCTGCCAGCAAGGGAGCAGGTGCTGGGGATGACACTGTGCCAACGCGAAGAGCCAGCGAAAGAGAGGGGCAGCTCGACCTGAGCGCAGTGCGGTGCTGGCAGCCGTGCGAGCTGCTAAGGCGCTTCGTCGGGCTCCCTCGGAACCGCTTATCGGCCCGGCCCGGCAGCCCGCACGGACACAAAACCTGCCATGGGGATCGTGCGAGTGGCAGCGCACTTGGGCTGCTTAGGAAAGAAGGGGAAACAGAAAAGGCTAAGGGAAGAACAGTTGTTTCATCATTGCATCATTTGTTGGCCAGGATGCTTGGTAACTGCTTGTGAGGATTGTTTTTTTTAAAAAAAATAATACAAAGGGAGGAACTTTGAAAATAGTGTTGAAAGGAGAGCTGAAAGGCAGTTAACCCATGCTGATGGAGCTCTCACTTGGCCTAGGACTTCCCCTATACATATTATACTTTTATAGAGCTATATTACATGCACTGGCAGTGGGCTCCCTATGCCCTGTTTGCTTTACTTGTGCCTTTTATAGATGAGCCACCTCACATATTTATCACAAAGAACCTTTCACCCTGGGAAAGGGAAAGACAATCTATGTTGCTGCATTCCTCAAATGGAGAACTGGGTATCTTACAGACAGATGACAGAGCGGGATAGATGCAAAGATAAGCAGCATTTCCTAGAACCGGAATCTTTGATGGGATCTCCCTTCCTTTAGTTCCCTCACTTTGAATTGGATGTCTATTTTAGATCCCTTTGAAAATGTTGCCAGTTCCTCCGAGGCACTAAGTCCACTGATGGTGCATTCCCAAACTGAAGTACAGGGAAGCTGTTAGATGGGAACTGAGCAAAATTTCAGAAAGAAATTCATTTGACATACTGCATTTGTTACTTCTTTGCTGGATTTATAGAATTATGAGGCAGCATAAGGATGTATACACGACTCGAGAAACTCAGTTGCAAAACAAGTATTAAAAAGCAAATAACTGAGCCTGATTGATAGAATTTTAAACTTCGGCTTTTAAGCCCAAAGTGAAGATAATGAGAACACTACTGAGATAAAAGCTAATTTTGGAACAAAATTATTGTATGCCTTTTTTTTTTCCTTTTTTTTTTCTTTAATATTGACTGTGCATGGTAATTGAGTCCAAGTTTTGTCTGCTATGTGTGACCACAGCAAACTGGAGAAGATAAAGCTTGATGTGAATGTTCATAAATTGGGAAATATGAGGAGAGGGTCAGATTGGAGGGGAGTTTATCTGAAGTACCACATCTTTGAAAGACAACACTTTGAAGTGTTTTCTCTAAATCTTTCAAAGAGATGGAGACTGAGAAAAGAACAGGAGCTAACTAGAGGATAAATATGTGCAGGATAAGCCAGCTGGAAGATAAAGCTCTCACTTTGTAGCAACTGTTTGTGAGCCCTTTAAAATCCAGCCGATTAGACAGCATGCACATCAATTGCCCTGCTAAACACTGTCCAAGTGCGCTACTGTCTGCTGGTAATGTGAAATGATGGCTGCTCTGTGCTCTACACAGGTAGAATTATTAACGAAACATTTGAGAATATTTACTAATAAAGAGCCTCCAGAGTGCTTTTCATATCATGTGAAGAGCAATCAATTTACCAGATACTGGAAGGCACAGCGAAACCCGGTTGCTGTTTCCGGGGGCTCCGCGAGGGCCAGACACGGCGCAGCCGAGCGGGGCCGCAGGGGACGGCGGGCCCGGGCCCTGAGCAGCCCGGGGGGCTCGTGGCACTAGGGAGACCAACAAACACCCACGTGAGCCTGGGTGCCTGCTTGGAGCAGCAGAACACGCTGCTATCGGCAAGGGCCATCTTCAAAGAGAAGTGGTTAGAACTAGAAAGAAAATAGTAATGGCATAAACCAATAAGAAATAGCTGGAAAGTTTCCAAACCTGAAGTTGAAGCATACAGTAAGAGGTTAAGTATAAACTCGATTTCCAAGAGCTAATTTCTTTAGTCATCTTCCAACTTGCTTATTTACACATTCTCTCCTCACCTGGAGAAGAAAAACTACACCCAAAATCTAAACCTTTCTCACCAGTGTTTCAGAAGCAATCAACATGATCTTGAAGAATTTGCATTAAGGAAGCAATAACTGGGTTGATATATGAAAAAATGTAGATCTTGCATGAATTTGTCTTTCATTTTTCTTTTCTTCTTAGTCCTCTAACTTCACCCATGCTGTCATACTAGCTGCCCTTCAGAATCGACCATCTTCCTTCTCCTCTTCAAAGTTATCTATTTTTTACCACCTGTTACTAGATTCAACCTATGTGATAAACTAATCAGACTTGCCCTCCAAAAAAAAAAATCTATATTTTTCAAAAGTCTAATTCAGTTTTGTGCCTAAGCATTAACACACATAAATCATATGTTATTCATCCGCTGCCTGTTTCAAGCCTGGTTTATTTTTGGGGGAGTATAGGTTGCCTGGACATCACAGACTAATTTTTCAGAACTTGTCTTAAAGATTTGATTCATAAGCGGATCCTGCTGTTTGTAACAATCGAAGTATTAACTCTATGTGTAAGTGAAGACAGAGGACTTTGTGTCAGAATGTTATTTTCTGCTTGTATATGTATATATGTGAGTTTGTTTCAAATTTTGCTTTGACAGCTTTGTGGAGGTGGAAGAGCCTGAGCAAACTGTGAAAGATAATCTGATGCATTTTCTGGGAACAGGTTGCAACAATACTAACAATCAGGAAAGGACAAGAGGAAAACACAGCATGAGGTTTGGTGGGAGAATAAATTTTCTGATCTGTGAAATAATAAGACAAATTATCAAACAAGGAGTTATAGTATAGTGAAAGTCAGATATATGGTTCGAATGAGCTCTTCAATTTTCTATGCCCCATTTTGAACAAGTGTTTTTGCCACATTCATTTCTCACTTGGACTATCTCTATTTTGCAAACAGTGAAGTGAACAGTTTGCCTGTGAAATCTGATAGACTTCCAGGGTCTGCTTTGCAATGCAGTTCTAGCAGAATGACATAAAAGAAAGCTGTAAAGCTGTAGTTTAAGGCATGAATTTCACCAGAGTAAGAATCCTATGAAAAAAAAAAAAAAAAAAAAAGGACATTATTGTGTCCTAAGAAGGCATCTGCCATCTGCATCTGTCTTAGCTGTATTGCCTGACAGGACAAAGAAAGGAAATTAGGACTGTGTAAGTGACACCTTTTGACTTGATTAGAAGTAACAGATTTTGTTGGTTCAGGCCAAAATAGTTCTTGGATTACTACTGCTATTGAGTTAAGTTACTGTTGGGAAGGAAAATCTCAGTAGTACAGGAGCAACAATACTGTTTGGTATTCAGATAACTGCATGCATGTTCATGTTTAGGTATTAATTACATTTAAATTATAAGATAGTGAAGTAGTCCTAATAACCAGTGACATAATAACCAAAACATACAGCCCATTATCATTCATGTTACAGAGTCATTTAAAGGCTTTGTAAGCCTTTATGACAACAAGAATGTGAAAATTCTGAAGACGGAGAACTTTTCTTCCCAATAACTAGGACTACTTTTGGAACAACTTATCTATCTTTAGATTTTTCTGAGTTTTCTTCTTATTTTTAATGATATTTACTTTTTCGTTGTCTTTCTACTTGTCTCTTTAAAAGCTCATCTAGAAAATTTCATATAGTTAGCTAGGTTGTTTCCAAAATGAGGAACATTGTCAAAATTTAATTATTAATGCTTGATCACAGCCATGTGTTAGGATGTTTGAGTCAAATGCCTGTCTTGTCTCTCTTAACTGTTTATCTTTCTTTGCTGTATGCATATTTTTTCCATCCACTGCTAAGCTAAGTGATTGCAGGATAGGAATACTCTTCCCTTCTTTGCTGTCACCTCCTTTCTGAGGTTTTCACAGATCATTACAGTACTGTTGCAATTGGTGAGCTCTTCTACCATATTAAGCTTTTTTTCCCCCCAAGGAAATATGTTTTGGCATAACTTTGGATCTTTATTTTTGCGATAATATTGTTTTTGACATTTTTCAGAGGTATTTCCTACTAGTGGCAATGAAATCAGCAAAATTTGGGTTTCTATTTTATGTCTTATCTATTTCTATATCAGTCTTTTGTGTTGTTTACCTATTACCTTCTTCTATAGATTTAGCAGCGAGGGGAGAAAGCAGATACTTTTTTATGGTGGTCTCCATGTCCAACTGTGTTCTTGTCTGTGTTCTCAACTTTTGTTGAGACTTCATATAACAAAAAGGTGTTCTAAATTGTGGATGTGCTCTATAAAACACCTTTGGTCTATCAAACACCTTAGAAGGTTAGGGCTGCTATTGAATGAGCCTTACATCTGAAGTGCCCTTCTATGGGAGTCCTCCCAGTATAAAACGATGTCTTGCTCCTCAGTCAATCCTTTAAGATTTATATACACTGGTCATTTGAGTGGTGTGACTTCTTTGTAGTTTTTGAAATTCATGATAGATTTCAGGACTATTTCACATTTCCATATATCAGCATATCTTTTACATGCTACTTTTCACTGTTTCATGTTTCTTATGCTTTATCTTTCCCTTCATGTTATTTTTTTCGGTATTTTTTCTAGTGCTCTTCTTTTGGCTAATGCCCTTTTTCTTCATTCTTAGTTGTCTGGAATTTCCTTGTCTGTGAGCAAAGCTCATTTCTTTTCATTCTAGTCTTTGCCTCGGTCTCTGATAACTACTCATTTCAAGCTGAGATTTTCTTGGCTTCATTTTCAGTTTGGCAAAGGTGAGATGTTTTTAATATGACTGTTCAATGTGCTTTCGCATTTATTTGAATATAACCTATTTGATTTTCACCAGCTGGTGAGTTTTTGTTTGTTAGGTAACAGGAAGTTTCAAAGAACTAGGCTGTTCACTAAGAAAACATTGAGTTTGTCATCATTTTGATTATTTCTTTCCCGTGCTTTCTCACTGTTCTGTCCACTTTTTGGTTGTCACATCCTAACCTGGCAGTTAAAGTATCAGTCACAGGTAGTAAATCAAGTTTCAGTGTTTGGCCAGGCTGGAGAAACACACAGAAGATGAAGCCTTGTTCCTCTTGGCTGTGCTTCTGTGTCAGAGCAGACATCTGACGCACACTGACATCTTCCTTGGTCTGTTTTTGAGTTTGGAATGCATGTGATGATAGTGACTGAGCACAGCTGAGGAGAGAGAAGCACAATGTGGCTGTGAATGTTTTCTTGAAGATCATGTTGCTACTGAAGCATATACAAAGAAGATGTAGATACTCGAAAACCTGCTGTCTGCATCTCCCATTAGTTATCACTGATTGCCTGGATTGTTATATACATATTTTCAGCTTCTAATGAACTTCTTACATTACAATACACTTTTTTTTTTTTTGACAGCATCAATATGCTGAGGAATCTGCTTTTAAGCATCCACTTTTTTGGTTTTGTGTCTTGAGCTTTAACAGAAGATAGAGATTGACTGGGTTCTTTTGAATGACCATATTACTATACTGGTAACTTATATGCGCCACTAGCAAAATCTAAACAAATGAAGTCTTCATCTCACGTTTCCACCTTTTCCCAAGTCTAGCAAAGCAGCAACACAAAGAAATTCAGTTAGAACAGCAATTAAATCGTAATATTGTTATGTGTTCTGGTGATACATATTTCAAATATTTTTAAGCAAGCTTCAACAATGCTGCTGATGAACTCATTCAGAGGAAAATAAAAACTTACACTACTTGCACATATCTCTCTTCTGCTTCAGAAAAAGGCACTTGAAAGTCCACTGACGTTTCTTTAATATTATGATAATATTTTTTCTCACAACTGTGTTTGATTTCAACTTGAGCTGAATGTCAGTGAGATTGTGGGAAGGCTATGGATAAGAATTCCTATGCTGAATGCTAAGGGCGTTGGCTTGGGGCAGTTATGTACTTTTGTCAAGAAAATGCATTTAATGCAGTGGCCTTGTCTTCCGCAGGCCTGCATTCGGGTGCCATATTCATTTCAATAAAAGAATGTGTGACCTGCTAAAGCAAATTCCACTATGCCGAGCACTAAAATAAAGCTTTGCAATTTCTCTGAGAGATTTTTCTCAATCTGAGCAAAAATGGACTTATTGTCCATTGCACCCATGCAGACACAAAAAAGCACTTCAGGCTATGATGGCCTCTGGTTCAAATGAATTAACCGAATGAGAGAATTAGAGCAGTGGATTTTGGTATCCTTTGCTACAGCACACTCATTTTGTGCTTTTTCTTCAGCATTTAGATGTTTCAAATTAGGTTACAAAATATTCAACAAATAATATCACACCCTTTTTATTGAATTCATTAAGATGAGTTGCTAACAAACTGGACCACACGGCTAATTAAAATCATATCACAAAACATAGAAAAGGGAAGAGATAAGCTGTATAGAAACTGTAGTGAAACCAACAGCCACAAGAAGGCAAAACTAAAGGGCAAAAAGGTCACTGAACAAATATTTTTAATAACGCTTTATTTGAAATTCCATCAGTTACACATTATTAGCTCTGCTATGCTGTAGGAACACAGAAGGGAGAATATGAACTGCCTTATTTATAATACAACAAACCACAGCACCTCCAGGGTGTATATCATCCAAACAATTTTATTTTGAAACTCACTGCTACATTTCCTGAATGTCAGCACCTTGTTGCCTTACCAGCTGGATTGGTACAAAAGCTCTTGCTATTAATATAATTCAATTATCCTTGGGGTTATTGGCCTGACTTCATGATCTTGCCAAATCCTGCATGAGTAAAAACTAGTAATTTCAACAGGGATGGGACAGCACTTTAAGCAAATAACCCTCTCCACAGGTCATTAACTCTTCCACAGTGCTAAACATCACAGAATTGCTATAAAAGGCGTAATATCAAACATTACGTGTAATTAATAGCTTAATAAATGCATTGCATGCTTAAAGGCTCTTTCTTTTTTTTCTTTTTTTTTTTTTTGTTAAAAAAGGGATATTTCCCTCTGAATTTGGCCATGCTGATTTTGTGTGAGTAATCTTCACTTGCCTCAAAACAGTGCTGAAATAAAATTCTAATCCCAACCTCCACAACAAATTCCCCCTTGTATTTTATGGCAGTTCCAGCTATTGCAGCCCTAAAGGGATTTAGTGAAATAATTACCGTCATATTAAAGCAAGGGTTGTATTTCCTTCTGGGAACATTACTTGGCCAACAATCACTAAAAAGTGAGAATTTAAATAAGGGATGTCAAGTACATTTTCAAGTTCTGTTTTTCAGGCTGTTATTTAAATGATTAAAAAAGAAAAAAGAATACTGTATATACATAGTAGAGTAAAATGATACTCCTAATGGGAACTTCGTGTTTATATCAGTTCTCATTCCTGTTAATATCCCTGACAGACAGTTTCTCTTCCATTAGCCTTTCTTGGATGCTAGGCATGTGCTAACTTGCTCACACTTCTATACAGAGAATGAGCTTTCCCTTTTCTGTTACAGGAAAAATAAATCCATCCTGAACTATAACAAAAATCTGAAAAGAAAAACCCTAAAAAAAAAAAAAAAACAGTAACATTGGTTATAAAGAACTTAACTGAGCTGCAGAGAAAAATAAGATGATGTTATAAAGACTTGTGAAATTGATCAAATATACTTATTTTAAACACATATGCACACAATTTCATCATCTGTCTGGGCAGGATATATACTGAATGGATACTAAATTTTAAAACAAAAAAGATCAAAGGAATTTCAGGAAGACTTAGGCTTTTAAGTTGCTTAAGTAAGAATTCTAAAATTGTGTCTGAAGAAGCAAATAAGTATCTAATTCTCAATTAAGTCAGTGAAATTTAATGACCTAGGCTCTGAAAAACCTACTCAGGCTCATCTTTTCTATCATATTTTGTCTTTCTACCATACCCAGCAAACAACATGCACATTTATAGGCTCAATATTTTAAAATATTAGTTATTTTAGGGCTTATTATATTTGTGCTCAATAGTTAGTAGTGTTTATTTACTTTATTTATTTAGTGATTATTCCAGCACGGTTTAGTTGAAGGCATCACTACAATTAGCTGGAGCTGCTGATCCTACTGTGATTTGAATGTCTTAGGAAGCAATACTGCCTTACAAGAAAGCATCAGGTGAGCGTTACATAAGAATTAGATTTTTTTTTTTATGTACAAGACTTTGTACATCTCACCAAAAAAAAAAAAAAAAAAAAAGAAGAAGAAGAAGAAGAAGAAGAAGAAGAAGAAGAAGAAGAGACATGGCTAGACTTTATAGACAGGGCTTTATAAGTTTTTTCCTTCAGTCACAGAAAAAAAAAAATAAGTGTGTGCATGACTGAGCCAAGCTGTAAAGGTGCAGCCGGAGCCTTGTCTGGCTCACTTAATTGCCTCTGTGCCAAAGTTCCAGGGAAGGACACTGGAATACTGTCTGGCTCCTGTCTTAATAATTAAGGTTCTCTGCCACATGTAGTGTAGAGAACTTCCCATGTGTGTATTAAATTTGCCCTCTAGAAGTATCTGGGTGTGCAACTCTCAATATGTTTTTCTGGGAGTATTAGCGCAGGTGAGACTAGGTCTCTGAATGATCTAAGAAAGATGAAACAAGAAAACAATTTCTGAAGGAAATTATCATTCTTAAAGGGATTCCAATCATTATGTAATTAAATGAAACAGTACTTGTCTAGCTTTCCTCTTAACTAAACTTCATCCAAAATCTGCAAATTATTATTTTATGATGATTTAAACAATTATCGATTAAGCAAAGACTACAAATCTTACAGAGGAAGATTTTGCAGAAAATGACTATTAGAAATTCAAAGCTGAACAGGTGTGAGATGGATGCAGAAGGCAAAAACATCGCGTAGGAATGTAAGAGGCTTTGGGGAGCACAGAGAAAATGACACCAGAATGGCAGGGGCCTGATTCAAAACCCATTCAAGTCAATAGGGGCTTAAGCAGTACATATTAAAAATCCCTGTTTTCCATACTTCAATATCTTTTATCCTGTATTAAAATAAGCTATTAATACACAGATATTATTCACTGAAATAATTAATAACATAAAATAGTGGCAGAATCAAGAGAGGACTGAGAAAGAATGCAATACATTGCAACTGAATCAAGTTGTAGCTGGCACTCAACTCGCTCTATTTTTTTCATCAAATTGTGATTCTTCCCAATATTTTCCAACTATGTGGTTTGCACAACAGTCAACAGACTACAACAGCCTACTGTGCTTCACACTGTGCTCCTGAGGAAATTCTGCACTAGCCAGTGCTATTGCTCAGCTAACAGGAACAGCAGCAGCTGGCAGGCATTTCCTAACTATGGAAATAGTGCAACCAAGCAGGTAGCAAAAGTTTTTGACAATTCGGAGAGGTGACATTGTCCAAACACCATTGTGGCCCATGGAAATTCAAAACTGAAAGATGTGTATTTTCTGAAAATGTAATAAACTGATATTCAGAACAGCTAACATATATTGCATCTCTAAATATATGTCTGTCAGCACAGGTGTAGCCAACATCTCATGGGGACAATAGTTTGAATATTAATCTTGAAATATAAACGTGAACTAAATATGTCATCAGTGTATGGTCTGTTTGCTGCCTGTACCTATTGAATAGGTGGAGGAGCAAGACATCAGCCATTACTGAGCAGTGACAGTATGACAATTTTCTGAAGGGGCAGAATGAGATAGGAACTGAAATAGCATGCTGAGGCCAGGGGTGCCTATGAGAGCAAGAAGTCGCTTAAAAGCTACCTCAGGTCACGTGAGAGTTTTATCCTTAGTCAAACTCAGGTAGAATTATAAACATAAAAGTGACTTCCATAGGTCACTGAGCTCATCCTCCTGCCTTAAACTCAGCTGTGCTGAAGACATTTCTGATGTCTTTGGCCTGATATTCAGCATCCAATCACAGAAATTCCATAACACCTGGTAGGTCACAAGAGCTTATGGTAATTTTCTCCCCAAGGTTTCTCACTGTTAAATAATGTATCCATGTCTATCATGCCAATTTTGGGCTTGCAAACTATCTCCAAGTATTTCATGATTTTCTACAGTTTTCATAGTCCATAAACTCCCCAATAAACAATGTTTATGGAACTATGCATTTAAATTAATATTTAATAGCAAATAATAATAATAATAAAAAGATTTAATTGAATTGTGTGTTTTCACTGAAGACATAATTTCATTAATTTTTTCCTGCTGTCTTCCATGAATAAGTTTAATCTTAATAGGCAAGAACCTTACCAGGTCTTGATTTTTGATCTACAGAAAAAGACATGAGATTTGCTCTGAGTGGACGAGTGGAATATATCAGTCAGTATCTGTCCTCTGCATAAGAAATGGATCTGAAAATTTTGGAATATAGATAAGATTTTCTACAAAGAAGTATTTTCTACATTGTCTGACTTGTATTTTTTAATGATTTTTAGACATTCCAAGATATTGACAGATACAGAGCAGAATTTGCCACAGCAACTGAACATTCATTGAAAATGACAAATTGAATGTAAAAGACCACTTGAAAATCCCAAGGGGCAGATATATGTCCATTAAACTGCATAGATACCTTTCAATATATGTCTATAATATAATTTTAAAAGTAGGAGATAGCTTTTTAAATCACATCAATATTTGAAAACTCTTAAAGTACCTTTTTGTATCTCGATTCCTCATACTGATACTACTTTCAGAGCTAATCAACATGTAATTGAACACAAAGTGTAGTTCAAAGTTTCAATGCCTCTAAAATGCTCATATTGATAAAATGTCTACTTTGTCCTAAAACTGTTACGACCTAGCATTGTACTGTAACAAAATGAGAAATGGGAGATTAACATCTTCTTTTTTTGCCACAAAGATTTCCAATTCTGAGGAAAAGAATAAAAACAAAAGAAAAAGAAAAAACATCCTTGGAATCATATAGGAAGAAATGAAAATTTTAGTTATACTTTCTGACACAATGTATACTGATATAAAAGTTGATATACAACTACTTTTTTTTTTCTCCTAATTCTTACGCAAGCTTGGGACATTTTATATCATAACAATCTTTTAGCTATCATTAGTCAGTAATGGTGAATTATTCTCAGGAAACATTTGAGAACATCTAGAAAAAAGTGCTACTTCACTGTGAAATGTAGTTTTCAATTAGTTATACTTCCAGGAGAGGTTTTTTTCCTTTGTAGAGATGTTTCTGGAAGTTATTTCTGTGAGGTTCTTAAAAGTCTATTGCTTTAAAAGATAGGACTATTTCTTTATAATTTATATGTTTATATATATATATGTGTGTGTGTGTGTGTGTGTGTATATGATGTTTAGGTTTGCTGAAAACTTTGGGAGATAATCTAATTTAGTTTTCTGGCGATAAGCTAACTGACATAATTTTCTATAGTTAATCATCCTTATTAAAACGAGAAATGTATTTCTAAGACGAATTTAAATGCTCAATTTAAAATCCTGTTTCTAACAGGAAACAATATAACAAGATCTGAAAAACAATCTTTTTCCTCAAAGGAGGTTCCTGCAGCTATCGGCAATAAGTCCTAGGCTACGAGCTCATTTGTTATTTTGGAAAGTTTAACGAACAACAGCTACCGATGCTGGTTATCAGCGTGCTGCTAGGGATGAGTGGGGTTATTCCAAAAGGCTACCACTAGCTCAGGGAAGTTAGTTTTCCTGACAGATCACTGAGTAAGGATGGATTCTTCCAGGAATTTGTTCATTTTCTGTTGTCCCCACAAGCAGCATCAGTAAAAAAAGAAAAATAATCCACCTCTCCCCCTTGGCCCACTTGTGAAGTCTGAACCTCTTTTTCCTGCTGACATGTAAAACCCAGTCCGCACATGTATTCTCAATCCTAAACCTATCACAATCTCAGTCGATTCCCCACTTTGAGGAAGGGGAAACATATATATTTATATACATATAGTTGGTCTAATTATTTGTAAACTAATTGTCCCTTGCAAGGCATCCTTCCCTAAACTATACACAGCCTTTATTAATTCTGTCTTCTATATGTTTTATAATGAATCTAAACAGGACGTTTGGGATTAATTCACCTAACTTTATACTTCTAATAACTATCTACATGTAACCTGGTCTCTAGAGTTCCCATTTTTAGTCAATAGAGAGAGACAAACACTGTTGAAAACACTTGAGTTGCACACTTTAGGGCAGGATGAATCATTTCCTACAAATTCCTATTCCTCCTGACAGATTATAGAGGAATTATAGTCCTTGATCTTGAAACCCAACTTAGGTTTTTCAGTTAACATCTAGATGTTATCATATCATATAAACTTAATAATAAAGCTGTCATTTTTTTCTTTCTGCAACCCTCAGCATTATGCTTTATGAGCAATTGACAATTACCAATGTTCTTTATTTCCTTTAATTTCTTGAGGAATAGTGAAACTCTTGCTTGGATATGCAAATAAGAAATTATATAATTTAACACTCAAAAAGTGTTTACTTTTCTATGGTAAGAATAAGAAGTTTCTAGCCAAAGGCAATATTGATTGAGGGCCCTGTTTTGAAAGCCAATCAATGTTTTTCTCCTTGCAGTTGAAGCTAAGGCTTTACAAATTTGGTTATGCAGTATATTATTAGTGTGACATTAGAATTAAAGGTACAATTGCAAAGGTTGTTGGCACTCTTGACAGAGTTCTTACAGTATCTATACTTTCCAAAATAGATATAAATAACACCTCAGATAGATACCCTTTTCCTGCTTCTAAGCAGCCTGTTTATTTGCATTTCATGGTATTTATCTTTTTAACATATTTTAATCTCTCCCAGCCATCTTCAATAACAGTTTTAACACCACTACTGACAGAAAATACCCATTAAAATTTTACTCTTGTTCCAAACTTTGTCTTAAGAATGTAAACAAAAAGGGATTCCAAAACACTTACATATTTATAGAAAAGTATCATGGTAGAAATATTCCCAAAAGATCCATCATTTGGGAACCTATCATAGAACATGGCATATTTTTGTGCTGTACCAGCTGAACAGACCTTTGTTTAATCTAGAGAACTCCCTCACCCCAACCTTTCCAAAAGAGATAGGAATGTCATAGTTAACATATTTATAGCTTTTTTAACAAAAAAATAATATGGTATAAGCTGTGGATGGGAGGATATTACTGAATGAAAAGACTGAAAAGCTACATGTTAAAAATATATATATATTTTTTCTTTTATTACTATTGTGACCATATGCCTACTGTAAGGTCACATGGAATTCACTGCTGTATTGTTACATAACTATTTTAAACTACCTAATAATAATTGGCATCTAGGAAAGTAAATTAACACTTTGGTGCAGGACTAAGTCAAACTGATGAAGAAATTGAGCTATAATGTAAATCCAAGGATAGCAATAAATAATGAACTACAGTACTGGCTTTATGGGTTTTTGATCTGATAGATGTCGAGCTGATTCACATTCCTAACTAGTTATCATCATTTTAGATTTGTTTTGTTATTGCATATAGTACATAAAACTATGAGCTATATATCATAAGGCAGAGAAAATTAAACACTTGCCTGTTGCGGCTGTTGTTTTCTAAAGTGCTATTAATTTGATTTATATAAAATCTGATCCATAAGGTCAGTAGCATCCAATATCATTCAATATTTTTGTGACAGGCACCTGAGGAATATAAAAGATAGAGCAACCTTTCATCCTATCTGGATGTGAAACAAGGATCCACAGCCTTTCACAGCTTCCTCAGGCTTAAGAAAGCCTCTGTTCTTTCTGCAGAGGAATTAAAGTAGAGGATTTAATCCAGTTCTTGTCCTGAAAACCATGAAAGTCATAGTTTCTCATATATGTAATTTCACAGTGTGTACTGCTGAGCGTTTGTTAGGGTGAACTTTAGGGATTTGGTACTCTCTTTTCCTAAAATACGTGGAATACGAAGCTGAACAGAAATGAGAGTAGATCTGATGGTAGAAAGACCAAGGGGTTGTCTGATGAGGGAGACATTCTGCTGGTCTGAGGGCAGACAGTGCGGGCCCGGCTGCAGGAGCTGACACGGAACAACCCTGCGAGCCGCTGCCTTCCCGCGGAGGCTGCGCTGCCTCACTCAGAGGCGACCAGGTGCCCTAGAGCAATGCAAGAGGAAACCACAGGGCAAAGAAAAGGCTGAAATCAAGGCAAAATGGAACTGCAGAGATTTGAGAAAATCACCATGAGAGTATGAGGAAAGTATTCAATAATATCTGAAAAGCACCTCCCAGGGCTTAGGAACCAAAAAGACATTTTTAAAACAGCCATGAAATCTTTCATTGTGCACCAAAATTATACTACCATGACAAAATTGCTTTAGCAAAAACCCTTCCCCTCTCATCCTAGTTATCCCATTAAAAATGTAGAGAGAAATTCACATATTCAAGGGTTTGTGACAATACAATTCTTTCTGTTTGAAAGCATACCACAGCTCTGAATCAAATATGCAACGCTCTCCAAACTGAGTCCATTGGCACGCTTCAGAACAGACATCTGCCTGATGCAAAGACTCACAAGCTGGTTTTATTCACTACCTTACAAACAGAGGCACTGCTGAAGGTGGTAGAGAAGTAGGAATTGTTTGACTGCTAAACATGTTTATTTTCATTGGAGAAACTAGAATATTCACCTTTCTTCTACCTTCATTTCCAGTCCCAGGGACCTATGAATCTAGAATTCTTGAACTGTAAAAACTATTGCACATAGGAAAACACACATAAGTGTTCCTTACTGAGCTATGCAAACCCTAGGAAGGGATGTACATCACTTCTTGCTAGATAGCTTCGGCTGGCAGAACTATTCTAATCTATTCAGATGTTGATTGCACATACCACCTCCGAGGTATCCTACTGAAATCTTACACGGTTACTTGAAGGATGTGGTTCCAGTCTAGGAGTCTACTCTTTGGGCCTGGTCCGCTGTAACTTTTAATCAAACCCTTAATTCAAAAATGGACATAAATACCAAAATGAACTTACTACTTCACACTTCTTTATCAAAGCTAGTATGGAGCCTTAGGATACTAAGTGCCTCAGTTCTAAAGATATCCATAATTCTTGACAGGCAAAATAAGTTTGGAGGTTTGCCTTGGTTCATAAAATTTTATGGACTTGTGACAGCAAAGTATCTCAGGTACCAGCTCAGTGTTGAGTTCCTACTTAGAAACAAAATAAAATAAAGAAAATTGGATTGGAAATCACACTAGTTTTTGCAGATAATCAAAATAATTTAATAGTGACTACATTTCACTTAAGGCTTTACTTTATTTTTCTTTCACTTGTTTGGCAGTTGCCAATTTGAGATATTTAATGTAAGTGCTGAAGTACTATATAAAAATAGTCAGGCTCACTCTACCTTAAGGTTATGCAAATTTATTTATACATAAATTCTGGTATGAAGTTTTGCTTTATTACCACCATATTGTATTCATAAATTTAAATGTAAACAAGTAGGGTTCATTAATGTTGAATCTGTGCTCTTCATTAACAGCAAAATTAGGATTTATATGTGATATTCTAATACACACATATTAGTAATTACAGGCTCATTACACCCTCTACACGTACATGTAGAGTAGGCTCAGTAGCCACCACTGTCACAACCGATAAAAACATCTGCAGTTTGTGAGGACAAGAGTCGCACAGGAACTGACCATCAAAGCTGACACATCTAGAAATATCTGCTGCCTGCTCATGTCTAGATGCAGAAGGTGATGTCTCACTGAGGACTGAGGTATGGCACTAAGGAAGTGTTACTCACTATCACTTGTAGTGATAAAGGACTAACAACGGGCTAATAACATGTCTTATGTTTGCTCAAGTGTTATATAAGTAGTTATAACTTTTATTTGGACATATCTTTTGGACTATAGAGCTCATTATAGGCCTTTGTTCTTCAGTTCCCTTAAATGCAGAGTGATGTCTTTAGACAATTTGCTAAAAAAGTAATTTTATTTTACATTTTTATTTATTACATTTTTATACCATTACCACTAACTGCTACCAGTATCTGTTAATGTTTGATTCTCTTCCCTATGTGATAAAATTATCTACTGTACATTTTTGTAAGGTAGAAGGTCTCTTAATCTCACTAATTTAATTTAGCTAATCCTTCCTATTAATTATCAGCAGTATTCTAGATTTTCTGTATAATATATTTGCATTGATCATTAGTGATTATCTGTGGCATCTATAGCATTCAGCAGTTATAGACTCCTATCTTTGCCTGGCACATTCTTCCTTATTGCAGAAACTTAACATCACACAACTCTGTGCTACAGAGGGGCTAGAGGGAAGAGGGGGGCGTACGGGCGGCACCTCCCTGCACTGCTGGGCTCACAAGGTATCTATCCCAACCCCAAGGGCAATCTTGCGCATCTTGCGCATCTTGCTAAGGGCTGAAAAATATCTTGCTAAAAGCTCTTGCTTCTCCTGAAGTAAATAGGATGCATAGTAGACCCCTGGGACTACTAGGGTAAGCATCAATATGTTTACCATTACAGATGCAGACACTTGATGAGCCTCTGCTGGCCAGACAGCGTTTCTCCTTGGAACAGGCTGATCCTTGGTCTGGATGAATTGCCTGAATCTTCTGCTTCTCCTCTTTTTTTTTTTTTTCTCTTAGTGTTATATATCTTTTCTTGGGAGTATTTTTCTGCCAACTCCTTGAATTATTCAATGATTACCATGTCAAATATTTCACTTCTATTTTCTTTTTCTAATATTGCCTGGCTCATGTGATTTCAGCCCATCAACAAGTTTTCTCTAAGAGTTAATGCAAGGTCCCTCAGCCAGGAAACACAAATCTAGTACCTGTGTCTCAGGCAGCCGTAACCCAGTCCTGTGAATGGCCTCAGAACTCTCGTACTTAACTACAGTGCTCTCTGGGATCATTAATATGAACCCCCATGCGCAATCACATAACTACCTTCTAGACACCATCCCCTTTCACCAAAAACTCTCATTACGCTTTATCTCTCACTAGCCTTTATCTCTCATTATCCTAGCAGGCCTTGAGCCTTGGGAAAAGTCTTGGAAACATGCAGACCAAGTCCAACATCTTTTTGCCTTAAGTGATTTTTGTTTGGTTTGGTTTTGCCTTGTATCCTCAGCTATGGGATGGATAGGGTAGTTGCCCTCCATGACTGGAAGTGAATTATTTCTGGTAAGGGTTAAGATTGTTTATGTTCTTTATGTTTTAAGTAAAGTTGTGGCCAGCCATTTAAGCCCATGTTTTGTGTCCAAGACAGCAAATTGTATTATACAATATTAACTGGAAATTTTATGCCTACAGTGTTCATCCTTTCCAAAAAGCTAAGTTTATAAAAGCACACACAAAAATTACATTTTTAAGAAAATTGAACTGCAGAGTGCAGAGAACAAACTTCAGATATATTGTACAGCATGCAAATTATATGTCTTTAAGCATTTTTCTAATATATTAGAGCAATAAATGTAAAATATTTTTGTTATTGCACACAAGAATTGCAAAATAGGCTTTTATTGCCACAAGTTGCAGTTATTGGCAGAAATACACCTGACTAGAATCCTGAGGATGGGCTGGATTTCATTTTTATTACCCTAAAGATTGATAGTCATTGTCAGTCTAGCGAGAGATAAAGCTAAAGATATGTATTTAAGTTTTAAGGCAAGAGTTTACCCACTGGAGCTATATTCAGAAATTTCTATGTTATTATTCCATAAAATTCAGATTAAATTCTATCAGATATAGAACCGTTGATGATGCAGATTAAGGTGGGGATAAACCACTTTTTATTTAAAAAACTATATTTTATTAATTTTGCTTTAAAAAACTTTGATGCCCTGTTTGATAATGTCTTTGTTGCAGTGCAGTATGATGACCTTATCTCTTCCTGAAGTGTTAGCCATAATTCTGATTTTTGTTTTTGAAAGGAACTACTTGAAACATCATATGTAATGCTAAAATAATAAATTAAAATCTTGAGAGACTATATATTTTTTCTTTTGTCAGCAGAAAGCAGTATGTTGGCCAGACTGACAGATCTTTATAATGTGAAATCTTATTACTGCATAGGTGTTATGACACAAAGTTCACTTCTCCAAATTCCTGTTTCTCCCAAGACAATAAGGTGAGGAGTTACAGTTAACTGGATTGTGCATACGTGTATGTGCAAACACTGCTCATCCTCGCTCCTTATCCACCTGCACAGGCTGTAGCTCTTCCTTCCTATTCCCCCATCATGTGGACTGCCTCATTCTGCAAAGTCTGATGGCTCAGCAGTGAAGCAGCCTCCCGACAGAGCGTAAATCCCTGCGAACGGCAGCGAGATGTCACTGCTCAGAGCGCTGCTGAACCACGCGCCGTCAGGGAACCTCCACCGCTGGCTTTAGACCAGAAAGTCATCCACAAGGTGCTGCGTCTTTAAAGATTCTGGTGATTATTTCACTCTTGAATTATCTGCAGATATTCCAAAAGCCTTCAGAAGATAAAGTCTTTTTTGTTTTTGTTTTTGTTTTTGTTTTTTTTTTTTTTTTTTTAATTTACCATTTGAACAAAAAGAAGTGCATCATAAAACTGGCATTCTTCTATTACTTCGCTCAATTTTTAATTTTTTTGTGATATCCAAAACATGTTTATGCATCAACTAATTTTATGGACCAGCATCAGCTTAAAATCCTCTCATACATTTTTCCATATATACTTGAAAAAATGAAGATTAACTTTTTTCTTTTTTTTTTATTTCAATATATACCAATTACATTGGAAAGAATGGAAGAATATTTGACATTAAAGAATGTGCACTCCACCATAAAAATGTAAATAGAGATTTTTTTACACTCGTCTCAGTCTGAAAATGGTCAAATGAAACATGCAAATGCACAGCTGAGAAAATATTTGTTCGTTGTTTCCAGGGCAAAGTGAAAAAAAAAAAAAAAAGCTATGAAGACTAAACTTACTAGATTGTTCTATTTTTCATATTTTCTAGAACAAAGAGATATGTCTTGTTAAAATTCCTTAATTTTGTATTTAAGTACAGTTTCATCCCTATTTCTCCATTGTAATAAAACATATAAGTACAGCTGAAACTATGAAGACCACTAGATTCTAATTCTTTGGCAAAGTGCCCCCTCTTTATAGTTTTTTATAGTTTTATGTTTTATTCCAGAAAAAGTCAGAGTTTTCTTCCATACGACACTAGCTATGATACTGTATTACTTTGTCTGGTCCAGCTGCGTTTTCCCTGCTTCTGTTAATGTCTCAGTCATACATATGAAAAGGTAGGAACAATGAATTGGCTGATAAACCTTTTCTGTTGATTCCTTTTTACTGACAGAATTCGGCTTAGAACTACTGCATGTAGCCAGTGCAGTTCATTATCTCTATTAGGTCTCTAGCTCTTTGAAGAGGAGGAAATAAACTGTACTAATCAGGGATGATCATCTCAGGGCTTTCTTCAAGACCTGATTCTCTGAAATGTTCTCTGAATGGGGTCAGAGTGACATTTCAGTAATGAATTCCCTTTCTTCCACTTAGCAGAACAACTAGAGTTTCCTGTAATCAGGATAGAAAGAGGATATGAGGAATCAAAGCACTTGCTAATGGTGAAACCCTTTACTTGAAAGACACTTAAGTATTTTACAAATGCCTCCTGTAAATGTCCATAAGAGTGGTGTTTAACATGTGTTTTGATTCAGGTTGGTTAGGGACTCAAAAATATTCTACAGATACTACGTGGTAATAACTTTGTGGTGTCTTTATGTAATCTTCATCCTGCAATCTGGTACAGTGCATTTCATACTCTATACAAAGACAGCTATGTGCATAAAACTGAAATTACAGCAGAACTGACTTAAACTTTTGCTAACTGTTTAACTCAAAGTAGAAAATACTTCCCAAATTGTCAGTTAATTCAAGTGGCATTCCTGCAACTTATTTATTTATTTATTTGCTATTGAGGGGGCTATTGACTATGTTGCACTGTTTGTATCTCCTTTCAGTTTTACGAGCGCTGAGATTCTGCCATCGGTGAATCAGCCCCACACAAATTTATATTTTTTTAACCTAGATAATCCTAGCCATATAAGACCATGAGCTTTTAGTTTAAAGTAATGACTCTGAACAATTGTTCATTCCTCAACTTACTGATCTGATTTAGTGCACAGAAGTAAATCCAATGGACAGACACAGGTTACACAGGCAGGACATTTTAACCATCTGCAACTCTAAAATCCAATTCTAAAATGCTAGTTATTCATCAACAACTCTAGCTTGAAGAGAACTATAGGAAAGAAGCTGCTTTTAATGTCTTATTAATCTTAACAGCAAATATTTCACCTTAATTTCATGCTTAATCATGTATTGAAATACAAAGCCTTTAAAAAGAACTTTTTTTTTTTTTTGGTTGAATGAAAGACCTGGAATTCTGGAACAGAATTACAAGTTTTATGTCTTTATTTCCCAGTCTAGCAATTTTAAGCAAGCTATTTTAAGTAAGCTATTCAGATACTCATTCTGTACCTCTCCCATTTTTTTCTATCACTTTATTATTATTTTTAAGACACAAACATTTTTTTAAGCATATAACCAAGCTACTGACTTGTGTTATGGTCCTCCCTTTCTGTTATTCTCTAACATAGGCAGTTTTAAGCATCAGAACATTTTATAGAACTGCGCCATTTTCCTGTCTCTTTTCTCTTTCTGACTGTTTTATGTCATGTGATTAAATATAGCGGTTAAAATATCAATTAGACAGAAATATGTCATCTTTAATCTTTTCCTCTCTGGATAGAGTTACACAAATTGAGAATCTAAAAGTGATTTATGACATAGAGAAGTAGTATAGTTGTTGCATGAGGGCAACATTAAGAGAACGCTAGAAAGGTCACTTAGAAACTTAAGAGTTGATTTTGCCCATGTGTACCAGTTTTATGAATCAGCACTAATTATACATTTATTTTCCCAGATGGATCATCATTTGAATTTGAATTTAAGAAATTCAAAGAGATTCCACTCCTTGAGCTGGTTTAATACAACAAGTCATAATAGGAGAATGTTACACAAACCCCTTTCTACTAGTTAGGAAATGCCATTAGATTGCTGAGTATTGGGTTAGATATAGGAGGGATGGGTAAAAAGGTCAGAGTGGATAGTCCCCTGTGGCCTTCGTGCTGCAGCTCTTCTCTACAGATGAGAAAGAAATACAACACACTGTAAAAACGGATTACATTTTCAAGATTAAACTTTTTGTTCAAGACCATGTTCTGACTCATGCTGCTGTGTCTGAATGACAGAAGGAATGCTGAAATGCTTGGCATCTGGGTTGGCTGTATGACACACATGGGTCCTGTCTGATAATTCTATGCAATTCTCAGTGGAAATAAGGTTTTATTTTTCTTCAAGGTAGGAAATGAACAAGCAGATTAAATAGCATGAATTCCTTAGATTTTTTATCTGCTATAAAATATCTTTTCAGTCAAATTCAGCTATTCATTTTTATTTCATATTCTCCATGGATAATGATATTATTATTTCTTGTTAGTATATATTGTCTTAGACACATATTTCTCTAAGAATGGAAATGATCCACTATAGGACAAAGAAAAGGTAAGACATAGGAATGTTCAGTAAGTAGAGAAAAATTAGTAGAAATAGTAGAAAACCTGGTGATATGGCACTTCCACTCCCATTTTTATGGCATAGGAGTCTCATAAAAACTGGAATTCATCATTTATTTTAGTTAACACAGTAATAAATCAGAAGAGCCAGTTTTGAATGCTGTCTATATAAAACACATAGGTCTGTTTTAGGTTTTCCCAGACCTTGCCACATGCTTAGTGGCAATAGCTAAACAGCTGCCTGGTTTTAGTTTGATCCTGCCCATCTCAATTCTATTCAAGTTCTCTAGTATCTGGGTAATTCATCAATACAAAACCTAGAAATCCTAAATGTATGCATGAGTTTTATCACTTTGCTATTTTTCAAGTAATTTGAAAAATATGAGGGACAACACTATTTAATGTACCCAACTACAGTTATTTTATTTTCCTCTTTCTGTCACTTTCTCTCTAAGCTTTTGCTTTAGAAACGCCACAGCTAATAGAGCTATGTATTCACTAGCTAACCAAGACAGCCCATGCATTTTGAGAATCTGTCAAACAGCTTTTCCTTTCAGTGTCCGATTAGATTCATAGACGGTGGGGCGAGGGCGAGGGAGGAGTAAACAAAAAGTCCTGCATGAGTGTTTTTTAATAGCTTATCATCAGCATGTAATCGAAGCGCATGATCGCTGCACAGGAGAGCGCCCGTGCGGCAGCCGCTGCCCCGGGCGGCGCTGAGCGGAGGGGCCGCCGCGCGCGGGGCGCCGCGGGCAGCATCAGCGCTTGTGCTGCGGGCACGTCACGCGCGCGGACAGCAATCGCTGGGCTGAGGTAAATGTAAGCGTGCCCATGACATCTGAGTGGTATTAGATGGATAGGGGGCAAGCAGAAAGACAAAGAAGCCAAGAAATTGAAGAAAACAGCTTTTACCGCTAAATGGAAATTACCTTGAATGCTGCAGTGCACCACTGACTTTGACAGCTGAAGCAGCAGCAAAGAGAACTCGACTAAGATACTGGCCATAGCGTTTTCTTTGTAAGTGGCTAAATCTGGTAGATTTTCCACTGGCAATATTAATCAGTGTTCTTTCAACAAAATAAGACCAAACGAAAGAGTATTTTCTTGAGGGCATAAGAAATTATTTGAAAGCTTAAATTTGTGTGTGTGGCTGTGCCTTTGTATGTGTCTGTATCTGCGGAATAATGAAGCATAGAGTGAAAAAATATGTGTACCTTGCTCACTGTACCAAGGGCGATGTTATTCAAAATACACATCTTCCTTACAAAGCTTTTTTTTCACACTGCCTTTACTTATCAGAATTTCCCCTTAATAGATAATATGCATCAAAAGTAGAAAGTTAGATATTATGTTTAATTTAGACTGAGATGCAAATTTACTGTCTTGTTTACTCTGCCTGGAATTATATTTCTTCCTAAACCTCTATTTTCAAACATTTTCCTTCTGTTTTTTTTTTTTTTTCACTAACATATCAAGGTATTTTCAATCTGCAGTTACTGTATAGAGCTTATGTAGTTATTACTACAGGTGCATAAAAACAGACATACACATTGATAACTCTTCATTATTGTGCTTTTCTTTCCATCTACGGAAGGAAGGAAGGAAAACACCATTATTCTTTACTTTACATTAGATATTTGGGTGAAATGCCTGCAACAAAGTCCTAGGGTTTGGCAGCAGCAGACCTGCAGAAATCTTAGTCCCTGCAGCTTCAGTCTAGCACATGGTGCCTCATCTCTCTCCTACATTTCGGCAAACTGAAATACAAATCACAGTTTGTATTACTGAAAGCAATCATTTATTTGACACTTGCCTCATCCTACTACTACATAAAAATGAACACATTCACTGGCCACATTCTGCTCTTATAAAGAAGGTTTCTTTTGTATGAAAGAATTTGTCTTTATGGTGTGGCTCCACACTATGTGTATGCTGTATTTGCTGTTAAAATGTCGGATGGGGTAGAATGACATTTAATGCCAGCTGCTTGCAGAAGGGCATGTTTAACTGACCTGGAAGTGGTGGTCTTTACCGGCCTAAAAGGTTGTTCCTGACTAGCTTTGGACTACTCACTGTTACGACAAGTGATCTCAACTGCATGTTTGTTTCATTGTTTTTACAGGAAAAAATAAAAGCTAAGCAGGAGTGTTTACTCAGAACTAGGAGGCCTATGACAGCAAATGTGAGATACATCTCTTCTGTATCACAATAGCTTGTGCGGTGGGAAGTGTTTTTAAGTATGTCTATCTTCTATAAAACATGAGAACAAAATATATAACATTTACCTCTATAAAATACAAGAACTCCTCAGAGGGTTCTAATACATGAATTTATTACAGTAAAGTAGACTAACAGACTTCTCTTGGGAAGCCAACATCAGCATGCTCAAAGCCTGTGCCAAGACAGTCGACTGGGAGAGATTCCTGTCCAGGACGCTCGTCTTTGCCCAGTGCTGTGTGAAGCCAGTCACTCAGGAGCACGGCAGAGTCCTGTGCTGGAATTAACAGTGCACAGGAGCCTCTCTGCTGTGCAGCTCATTCAGCAGGGAGCTGTCTCTCTCCCTGTGTGAGTTTTCACACATCTGTCAGCTAACTCAACGCTTCAGAAGTGAGCTCCAGCAGCTAGAGCATCAAGTGGGGATCTGCTTGCCTCTGGGGACTTGTGGGGCTATTAACCCATGAATGGGTTGCACTCATCCATGCACATAATATCTTTTCTCATCTACGGTTAAAACAAGGGCTGTGTTGTCTGTTGAAAAATATTTCCATGATGCTTCTGATTGCAAACAGTTAGCTGCCATTTTAACAGAGTTAAGACTGGATGTGTGGGATGTGTGGGAATAAAGAGAGGAAATAGCTGCTCCCGCTGGACGAGAAGGCCTGCAGTACTTTGGACATGTGGCCTAGCTGTCCATGAAGGGAGCAACTTCACACACTCTGACGTGCTGTTGTGGAGGTGCAGCCAACTGGAGCTTTTGGGAACCCCTTGCTTCTACTGTCAGGCTTTCCAGGTTCACAAAAATTCTCTTTCAGTGACGATTCATATGGGCATAAGTTGGCATACTTCTACTGATGGCAAGCACTGCAACCAGAGGCAACACCATCAAAATAGTATAGTCCGCACTTGCTCAAATATTTGTTGATTAAATTTCTCAGACAAAGTCAGCCTAGGGTAATAATCTCAGCTAAATTATATGCAAAAATAAAGACGAAAATTGTTCCCCGGTGAACAACAGAAGATTTGCACATACATTAAAATAATAATAAATATTATAATATTTTATATTCTACATAAAAAGATAAAAATGATATGATATTTATCAATACATGTATGTATGTATATATAGGTATATATGTGTATGTATGTGTGTATGCATGTGTACTCTGAAGTCCAGAAGGTCTTGAGTTTGGGTAACACACCATTCTTTAGCTTAGGAAGGACTACAGAAACACTCTTGCACTATCGTAGACAGTTATGTAGACAACGGACATAACAAAACGAAGGGGATTGATGTGAGGGAAGAAGATACAATTAGGAGGTTAACTGGAGAGAGTGGACAAAATAACAGGTTAGGCACAGGTCTCCAAAGGCAGCTTCAGTTAGATGAGGATCTCAATGAAAGAAAGGAATTGAGAAGAAAGAAGAGAAAAATAGTCTGGAGCAGAGATTTCATAAATCTTGTAATTTTGGAGGGAAGGCAAGTTATGCAGAGGCCAAAAATAGAAGAATGACACAAATGTGATGAGCCAGGGAGTGTAAAGATATCACAAAATAGATTGAGATTAAAAGGGGAGGAATGTTTGGGAAATTTATTAAGACTGAAATTATAGCTAACCTGGACAAAGGAGGAAACAAAATAACCCGGGCAGACAAATAACCAAATATTGGAGAATCAGTTTTGAAAAGAAAACTAAAAATTAATTTGCGGGTTACAGATATGAAGGCATGAGTATATGCATACAGGAAGTATTAGATTATTTTTGGGGGTGGAAAATGGATGACTCAAACACTTATGGAATTATTAGAAATAAAAAATTGGAAAGACACACTAAGATAGATATATGTTCATATGGAAAGAGGAGAAAAGCATAGGGAATATTTTGACAAGAAATTGAATGGAGGTATACGGAAGGGAAATATCAAGGGCAGGAGAGCAGTGAAAACTTAGACAATGAAAAATGAGTAGGGGAAGGCAGGGAAAAATATTTAGGGTTTTCAAAGAGGAAGAAAAAGCACAAGAAAGAGTGATTGGCAGACTTTAAATGAAAGTTTCATAGACTTTAAGATCAGAAGAGGCCACTAGCTCTTCTAATTTAAGACATCACATTGGAGTTATATTCTGTATTGTCATATTTCATTCAGCTCACTTTGTTTTGAGAGAAGGAACTACAGAATTCAGATCCTTGGGATTGCTCTGTTTCAGAACAGTAGAACCAGAAAGATAGAAGTGCTATGAATTGCTAAAGAGCTTTCATGGACATAAAATCATTTCTGTGGGAAAAATAAAAAACTAGATGATTCTAGTTGGTAGTCTATGCTCTAAAGTGCAAGTGACTGTTTCAGTCAATTAGACTTTCAGATTTTTTTTCCCAGTTTAATCTAGGAATTTTTAGCAGCCTGCACATTTGAGTCACAGATAGTTAATGTCGATAAAGGGAGTATCCTTTATTATTTACCAGTTACAGTATCTGTTGAAAAATATGTGCCTATATTGGGGAAAATATCTGCACTTTCGGTAGCTTATAATGTCTAAGAACATGAGAAGAGATGACAATAGGACTAGCTGGAAAACAGTTGGAGAAAAAAAATAGACTCAAGCTACAGTTCAATTTCTATTATTAAAAGCAGCAGAGCAAATACTATAAAAAATATGCAATTTTGCAATTAACATGAGATCTAGATTAATTTAAAAGAGTCAATATGGAGACAGACAAAGGATTTTAGAGCTCTCATCTTTTACATATGGAGAAACATATCCAAACTCATAAGCTAATACCTGAGGCTGGAACTCTTGAGTATAGTTTGGGGGTAGACTAGCACTTAAATCCAACATATCCTCCCATAGGCACATATTTGCCCTCTTATCTTGAAACTGTTTAATCAACTTATTTGCTTGGATTTCCCCTGCTAGAATAAGGACTAACATTCTCATATTTCAGTAAGTTATCTGATCCTTCAGAAAATATAGTGAAGCATTTTACAATCCACTTATTTAGATTTTCCATGGTGACATATTTTTTTCTTTGTCCAGCTACAGAATCATTCTGACAGCACCTAGATCTGTGTCATTAAAGTCACAGACAATGGTTTTGTTGGCTTTTATGGAAACAAGCTCAGGCTTGCTGTGCTGCACATATCAAGTTTCCAAACTCCAGTGCTAATCTAAGCAGCGATTAAAGTCAGTTAATTTACATACATTGTCTTCTTTGTGTCAAAATAGCAAAGAAAATCAGGTTACTTTAGTGAAAGGAAATACTATACTATACTGTACTATACTACACTATTTTTATCATTTCAAAAGGTTGTTATTATTACTTCTGGCTGCTTCTGACTCTTCACTCTGACATTAGTCAGCAGTGGAAAAGAAAACCAACATAAGCAATAGTGCCCTTCACAATACTTTTAAGCCAGATAAACAAGCAAATACAGATTTTATATATATATATTTGTTTACTTATGCATCTATGTGCATATATAAATATATATATACTACTTCATATATATATATATATATATATATAAATTTTCCCAGTTTATTTTTAAACAAATTCATATTTTATTTAAATGTGTATGTAATGGTAAAATACATGAAAAGTTGTGAAATTGTTTACTGAGACTGAACTATCTATGCTGAACTATCTATGATGTCTTCAGCTCTGTTCCCAAAATCTCTTCCCTTGAATCAGCTCCTGTTTACATTTCATGAAAAGAGACAAGACTGGGTCATGGCTTTAGTGTGGTTGCTGGTTGAGGCCTGCTGCCAACACATATACAGGCCCTGTCGAATGCTTCTCCATACACAATACAGAAGAGCACTCCTGGTTTTCTTTTTTGAACATCTCCTCTTTCGCTAAACTTTTTTTTTTTTTTTTTTTTTACAGTATGTGAGTTGATTATATCCGCAGTTCTCGTGCATGAGAAAAAAGGTACTAGACAGTACAGAGCAGAAGGCAAATAGATAGTACAGATCCCTTTCATTCTGAGGCACACACAAGCATTAAAATTTAACACATACTCTATTCATCTTCCCCTCACTCAGGATCTTACCACGTTAGAAAGAGACAGCTCAGTATTGAAAGCTAAGTGAGCAACAGGTTGGAGTACAAAGTTATCTTGTTTGTCTCAGCCTCAGCGAAACTTGGCTTCTTCACTAGCAGTGAGGAGCAACAAAGCAACAGCAGAGGAAGAGCTTGATTTAATGATGCTGGAATGATGAATGAGCAATTCATCCAGAGCTTCCTTCTGGTCGGGAGAACAATCTTAGACCTGTGTGTGAGCTGCTCTCTGGGCAGCTGGATAATAGGTCAAGGCAATGTCATTCCCTTCCTCAGCTAGAAACAGGACTTTCTGTACTTACAGAGATGAGTTCCTTCCAATGGAAGCAAGAAATGCCACACATATGAGTCAGCCCGGAGCGTCCAGGTGGTGTCATTACTCAATTTTTGGACACTGTGCTACAGCATATTCATACAATCATTCAAACGCTCCACAGTTGTGTGAAAGGGAAACATCTTTTCACACTTCCCTTTGAATGCTTTAACTGAGGACATTAGAAGAGGCACAATGCTCCTAGTTTTTGAGCAGGAGACTTCTCTGCCATTTTTAATTCCCCTGTCTTTTCTCAGGTGAAAAAAAAAAATAGATCCAGATTTTTCCCTAAAGTAAGAGAATATAAACAAAAATCAGCCAAACAAAAAATAAGCCACAGAAACCTCTCTTATTAAAAGGCAATAAAACAGTTTTCTGTATCTTTAGTGTCAACATCCTCTGCAAAGCAAATTTCCTTATTGACGTTTCAGATTTACAGTTCCTAAACAAAATACAGCAATTTGAATAATCTATCTAGAGCTCATTAATATGCATAACCATATAGTTTTACTGTCATCACTTAAAAAGGTATCACAAATGGGGGTGAGGAGTTGTTTATCTGGGGGGAAGCTACATTTCTGGACTTCAGTGCAGTTAATGGCCCAAGCACCTGGGCCACAGCATGTACTCTGCTTCTTTCTTTTTCTCCACTATACACAGTAATATACATATTGGATAGCTTAAAAACAGAGTACCTGTTCAGTATCATTATCTCCATAGCAGACTGTATCTTGCCTAACTGCACATGGATCACTAAATGGAGCTAAATGTCAGTGAAAAATTTGAAATATCTGTGGGGCAAATTCTGACTGGCCTATTAACCCTACTGGGTGTTACCAATTCCTACAAATTCCTGCTAAACTTTCCATGTATGTCTCCTCTCACAGTTCTCCAGTTGTTGCTATGACAGATAAATATTTTCTCATCGTTGCTATACACTGCGGTCTTGCACATCACGCTTATTTATTACATCAAACATAATGAGGAAAACAGTACTCAGCACTTTCTGGTAGCTAATAGTAATTCTCACTGTTTTATTGACTATCCTTGACATTGCTACATGCAATGGCTCTTAACTTTCTGAAAAGGTTTTGATTTTCAGCATGATAATTGCTTTGCTTATATTATTAAAAATATTGAAGAGACCTCATTCCAGTAGATTGTCCTGTTATTTTCCAATACGTATGTTTTACTTCAGCTCTCAGTCATCTGCCCACACATACCTTATCGATCTTAAATGGTACTACCCAGTCTCTAAAGAAAGAGTTCAGATGGTGATTTATCATGTAAAACTGACAAAAGCTTCATAATTATGCAACTATATGAAATCTGCTGGCTAACCTTGATCTAAACTCTTTTTTATTTCACTAAAAGAACACTGGAATGAAAGACCCAGAAGATTGCCTCATGATTTATTGCTGAAAACAAAGAAATAAATGAAAGAACATTTTCATCCATGTTTTGGACTATACAGATCCAGATGAGACTCTTCAAGCCTCAGAAACAATCAGGATGCTCAGGGCTTCAGAATAAATTTTCTAAATGGAAAAATCCAATCGAGAGTTATATTTGGCTGTAAAAAGCATGCAAAAGCATCCTTAAAGGTGTTAAAAATCAGGAAAGCAAACTTATGGGCTGGCATGGATTCAGGATAGAGAGGAGGAATGTGCTAAGGCAGAAACCACAGTTGTGGCTGAAGGGAAGAAGTAAGAAATATTGGAATTATTTTTTTACCTTCTGCTATTTTATTGCTTGCTTAATACACACTAAAGTATTTTGTTTTCCTATCCTCTAAGTAACAACTATCTTACATCCTAATCCCTTAAAGTGCTTAACAGAGGGGACTTTAGCCCTTTGGCTTTGAAACCCTCACAAGCTGCACAGTATGAGCAAACTGCTAGTAACTATATACACGACCTCTGATGTCCAAAAGAGTGTGCAATATGTACACACACCCATGGGAAAGTGCAACCCCCCTTAGCACTGTGTTTCTAAATCAAATAAACAACCATCTGACACTCCAATTTAGCCTGAGATTTTGGATGGTAAAACGTAATGTTTACCAGTGTTCCCCTTTTCTTTATTAGTATTTCAAGGAGTGCTGAGTTACTTTTTGCTGTGACGTGCATTATTTTATTGTGGGGAACAAAATATAGAATAATTATACCCACACATAGAAAGATGCTTGTGGTTATGAGTCTCATAATTCCAGAACACAGTGGAGAGTGTTGGGCAGAATATTAATTACATTTTTGTAAACAACTACATTGTGTCACAATATTAATGTAACATCTTTGCTCGACATCTACCAAGGCTATCCCATAAATAAATGTTATGCTTTGAAGAGTCTGGAATGCCAGAGACATTAACGGAGGCTTCTATCACCTTTGCTCATTTCATAGCAGGAAAGCAAGCCAGGGTGCTGGTGCCACAGCTCCTGAGTTGTTGCAAGAGTATTACCTGTCACACCATAAGTGCCACAACTATATTTTAGTACTTTACCTAGCAGCACCAGCAGAGTTAATCATTCTCTTTTTGTATAACATTTTCTCCAAAATTTTAGAAAGCTTTAAAGCAGAAAAGGAAGGGGGGAAGAGAATGGAGAACAGTTTAATGTCTGAAACACAACAGCAATTTTTTATATCAGATTTCCTTTCATGATTTGCATGCACTGCAAATTGCACACTCTCCACATGCACAGCAATAGCAGTGCTTTGATGCAGTGGAGGGGGTTACTGTATTACCTAAAACCTGTTCTAGTATTATTTTTTCAGTTTCATAAAACCTTAATTATCACCTATTGCATAGTTAATCCTCAGCAAATAAGCTTTCAATAATCCAATGGTAATTATTTTGCCTACAATAGTTGATTTAATAAAAAGCTAAATTTAGCAGGGAGACAGTTAAAACATTTAAGCATTTGATTGCTTTCAAACATGTCCTGTAGTCAATGCAGATGCTGCATTAGCACTAAGCAAATTTACATGGAATTTGAAGCACATTCTTCAATTTCTACTGCTACTTTCCTACTTTCTGTGTTTTGGACGAACTTCCTCATGAAATGGTACATGACCAGAGCTGTTTATTCTTGTTGTTTTATACTGAGTACCAGGACCAGGGACTAACAACTTCACTCGAAGCCTTTCTCCTCAAAGATGTGCATAAGATGAAGTGTCAAAATGTTTGAAAGCTTTTGATTGCAAAGATGCCCCTAAGATACTAACTGTGGTTTTGGGGGCGTTTTGAATGACCCAGAAGTTGTGCCTTTTTTGATAGACTGGCCCACGGGCAGCTCGCTGCCCCACTGCAAGGTAAAGGCTTCACCTTGGAGTTCAGCACCAATCCCATTTCGTCTAAGGAGCCATCTGTCCTAAGGACTAAGGTTAGAATATGGGCTTTACCATATGCAAAGCACATTCTATAGACAGGTAATATTGTAAGTAACCTTGTCTTACCTACCTCTACACAATCATGAAATACAGGGGTCTCAATTAGGTAGTTAATTCCCATGCTCTAAAACACGATGAACTCTTATCCCTGGACCAGCCAGGGTGTTTCTTTACATTCCTGATATACTCTTTTAAAATGTGTTTTTTAAAAGATCTAATGAAGGGTCTTCCTAAATCTATCCCAACCCTTTCTTTAGTTTAAGCTCTTATTTCTCATCTTCTCCATCACAGATAAGACAAACAGATTAATCTCTTCACAACACCATTTTTTTATTTAAAGACTGCTATCATGCCTCCCTTCAGACTTCTCCAGAATATATAAGACCAGTAGGTCCAACAGGGCATTTTCTCTCAACTTTCTTAGTTAGGTGTTAAGTCATATTTATCACTGTGCACTGCTCGTACTCCCATAAAGTACTAACAAAACAGAGCAGCTTGAAGGTAAGCAAGTCCCAGTGGATGCGGAGAGGATTCAGAAACCCTGTTCCTCTTCTCTTTCTGCCTTGATTCTTATATGGCTGGGGACCATCCAGTGCCTCTTTCTGCAGCGTCATTGGTCATTCCCACACCTTCAGACTATGTTTGGCAGGTACGTTATAGCCTGTGCAGATGAACTATTGCACAGAATGAAAAACTCTGCCTCTGTCATGTAACTGAAAGAAGCAAATCTCAGAAATTATAGTCCTCAAAACTGCACTTGTATCAGCTTCCTCAAAGCCTGCTATGGAAAAGCAGACCCTTGCTAATCATAGCTGCAAGGAAGCAGCACCTTGAGGACACTCATATTTTAAGGTAAGGTAATGATATATCCACACAGCAAAGAGCTGATTGAGTAGTGCTAGCAAATACAATAGTAAACAAATCACTTTTGTATCAATTGTCCAACAAATTATTTGCAAACAAATGCCTTCCCAACCTGAGATATGGTGACTTAACATGCATACATTATACTACTTGTGATTTTTGAATGTGAAATCATCAGATAAATTATTTATAAACACATATACATTTATATTCCTTTGTTTTATCACTGTTAACTGTGAAGGACATTTGTTACTGTCCATGTCCAATGGAACTGATGTTAACAGGCTAAATTCTATACTGGCATAAACCTACTGAGTTTGCAACAGGCTGCTGTTTGGCCTTTTGTTATTATTTAATGTGAAAATAAACATTTACACTTGAATTTGTGAGAGGGAAAGCTAGAGGGGGGTTATACTGGTCAGTCCTTTATTAATGAGACAGTGACCCTTTCAGCTTTGAGCTACCCAGATGAATCTGAAGCAGGTCAGAAATAACCAAAAGTCATTAACATCTGACAGCTGGGTGATGGCCTGTGTAAAATGAGTTGGTGCTCTCAGCCCAGTACATAAAACACCAGAATAATTGGTGTTAATTTGCACCCCTGTTGGCAGTCTTAGCAGAGAGGCCAAAGATTGAATAGGCCTGAAAATTAAACTATTCTGTCAGCCATAAAGGTTCTTTCAGGTCAGGGTTGAAGCACATTAACCTGATACTGCAGAGGAATTTCCACTATCAATGCTGGAGCTATAGCAGTTGAGTGAATAAGCCTAAGACTTTGTTCTCGTTTGGCTTCAGCAATATGATGCCTTCCCAAGACATTGCAGTCACTGAAAATGTTATCCCCCTCCACTTTATTTGTTTATTTATTTACAAAAGAGGGTGCGTGGGAGAGAATAAATTTGCATGAAAGATACAATGGTGGCAGAGACAGGGGAGGTCAGAAGCTGACCTCCACATGAAGTGCAAATTACTGAACCAGTGTTAGCATCTGTTTAGAATTGGTAATCTGTTTCTGCAGTTGCAGTTTGCAACAACAGCTACTTCTTGCATGTACGTTGGTGACATAAGTGACCACATAGATAATTACACTAAGTATGTAAGTATGCCCAGTGTCAACTTCTGGCTGAAGCTTTTATTTCAGATCACCAATATAGTAGTGACAATCTGCAAACTATTTTCAACCTAATGTGATCAATATTTAGCACTGGGCAGATATCTGTTCCTTTTATTCCTGATTGCACATGGGAATAAAGTTTGCAATTAAATTGGAAAGGCGTGCGGATGCTGAAAAGATGAATGCCTGCACCCTGCCAGCTGGCACAGAGGCACACTGGGGAGGCTGGAGAAACTTCTGCAATGGTGGGGGTCTCTAAGAAAGAAGAGATTCAGAACTGGAGAGAGAATAAGTAATGCCTCAAATGATATTTGCTTGGAGAATGTTCTCCACTTGTCAAGTTCTAGCAGATATCTGAAAGAAATAAAAGAAATCCTCTGAAGATTTAATCACAGGTTCAGATTTGCTTTGGTCTAAAAGGAAGGCAATCCTGAGTAAGCTGCAGAGTTAAGTAATGCGGATGTGGCTTTCATGTGCAAATTTCTTTTGATTCAATGAAACAACAGCTCCCAGAGTCTGGCCTGATGTCCACACAGCCAGGACTGCATGTGAATGCAAATGACTTCGTTATAGGCCAAGCCTCTGTGCACCAGTGAGCTGCACAGGACACTTGCAGTGATACCAGCTTTGTGTGCAGCCTTCTTGCTGTTTCTGTTTCCTGTCTGAAAATAAGTGGCATCTTATCCGTTGCTAAGCAGTAGGGAAGGGGTGCAGTGCGCCAGAGGAAGCAAAACCACTATTCTCTTTTTGTTAGCATATTCCTTTCACCCTGACAATTGATAACTTTCACATTTTTTTCTTCCATCTTGAATTTCATAATAGTCATTTTGAAAATAAGTCTGAATTTTGCTCAGACTTGCTGTGTTGCTGAATCCACTGAATCTGCACGGAAAACTCAAAAGTCATCAAAACTCAAACTCATCAAAAAGACTGATAAAAAGATCAAGCATTTTCAGACAAGTACAAGTATTGAAGAGTCCTTTTATAGGAAATGTTCAAGGAAACAATGAAGAACTGAGACTATATGTATTTACACACACCAGGACTTAGAGACCAGGACCTCTGGACTGCAAAGAGAATTTCTGATAAGTACTCCAAGCTTGTGCTGGGTTGAGAGACAGGCTCAGAAGTCCTTTGTCACGCCACACAAGTTGAAAAGTTTTACAGATTGGGTTAAAGAGTATTTCCTGCAGAGCTCCTTAGAAGACCCTGCAGCTAAAGATCTTTGTAGGTGAGATGGGAAATGTGAACTTGAATCACCCCTCAGAAGAACTGAACTGAATTGTTACTCAAAGCATATGGGAGTACCATAATTCCCATGCTACTCCAAAGCAGGGAAATGAGAAAACAGGGTGATAGACAGATGCTTCTTCCTTTCTTTGACCTTGTTTAAAAGAAAGGTTTAACCCCTGATGGGGTCAGCAGATGAAGAATTCAAGCATCTAGCACAACTGGTGCCTTCTGGACAGCAGGTGCATTGACTCTGCATTTTAAATTTTGTTTAGAATTGTAGATTCAATGTCAAGTCTACATGCCATTTGTAGAGATATAATCTTCAAATCCATGCCTGATTGATTGCCCTCTTTTCTGAACCACAGAATTTGCTGGATATCCAAGGATGAGCCCAGTGAACAGATACATGCAACATTATTGTTCTTTCCAGTTCTCAAGCAGAAACAGGCATTTCCTTGCATTGCAGGTTACAATACCAGAGAACTAAGAAGCACGCCTTGCATCAGAGTTTACAGGTGAGTCATGAAGGTGATTTTGCTTCTAGGGTACTGACTGCTGAGAAACAAGCTCTAAGACACATAGTCCGAACCATACACCAGATGCACAACTTCAGCTCTGGATTTTGCTGCAGGTTTTGTCTGGCTCCTTTTGTAAATCTGTGGCTTTGGGATCTTAAGTATGTATCAAGTCCAGCTTTTATGTGTTTGTGTATGACAGAAAAACCATTTGGGTAAAATACTGTTCCTTATGAGTCTAAAAAGGAAAAGAGCAATCCATTAATGTTTATCTCTTATGGATATTCTCCTGTTTCTGTTGAGAAGAAAAAAATAGAGGAAAAAAAAAAAACATAAAAGGAAGATCCTTCAGCATGGCTTCCAACTACTTCCATGCTACACAACTAAGGAAGCATCACCAATAACCACCACACACAGGCGAGTGCAGATATTTGGGCCATTAGGCATTGAGTATTTCCCCTAATGAATCACAATTACATGGTCACCAGTCCTTAGTCATTTGCTGCTGATCCACCACGAAGATTTATTAGTCCTTAGCACCTCTCATTGTTTATTTGTGACAGGTGCTTGATGCTTGAAGGTGATCTGACACCTGCCTGGCACCTTGCTAGCAAGGTATATTCCATATGGCAAGGACACACAGCGGCCTAGGAAAACATTGCGAGCAAAAATTTGATGGTTTGGGTTTCGTGAAAGAGCATCACACCAGCCCGCTAGAAATTCCCGTTGGGAAGAGGCCCCTGGCTATTGTCTTGGTGCTCACAGTAGCACACGGCAGCACGATGTTGTGTTCCATTATCCTGCTATCCCCATGCCTGACCATATGCTGTTGTCTGTCTTGGGCACCCATCCAAAGAGAGTGCTGCAGGCTGCATTGCCTGTGAGAGATTGTGAGTTCCGGGAAATCATGTGATCCTATTGGTTTTTCAGATACCACAGTCTTAAGCTGTCAAAATTGACCTCATGTGTTATGTTTCTCCTTTCCTTTTTCCTGTAAAGGCTATCCCAGATCTTCAGGTTCAAGTGTGATTGAATGCCTCAGTATGCTCCTGTCACAAAAGGAACAGATTTCTCTCAGATCAGAGGCAATTTTGCACAGGCCTCACGTATTACCAGGCTGTGCAAATTAGATGATTGAAAAATATGCTTTTTTTTCCTAAATTGAAATTAAAAATTTGTAGTTGGAAACTCAAGATAGCTCTGATATATGCAATAAAACTGTCCATCACCCCAGACTTCTTGGCAAACCTTTTCTTCAGTTGTGCTGTACTCACTGGACCAATCTGCACTTCCAGACCTACCTCAGAGGTAATATATTTTGGAGAACAGGGGAGGGCTGAAAGAAGGCCAATGTCATGCTAGTCTTCAAAAAAGGCAAGAAGGAGGACCCAGGCAAGTGAGCCAGTGAGCCAGTGAGTCTCACCTCCATCCCTGGAAAAGTAATGGAACGGCTCATACTGGCTGTTGTCTCGAGGCAAAAGGAGGAGAAGAAGGTGGTCAAGAGTAGTCAGCATGGATTCACCAAGTGGAAATCTTGCTTGACTAACCTGACAGCTTTCTATGATGAAATGACCAGCTGGATAGATGAGGGGAGAGTGGTGGATGTCATCCATCTCAACTTCACCAAGGCTTTGACACTGTCCCTCACAACATCCTCCTGGGCAAGCTCCAGAAGTGTGGGACAGATAAGTTGACAGTGAGATGGATTAGGAATTGGCTGGCAGAGCTCAGAGGGTGGTGATCAGCGGTGCAGAGTGTAGTTGGAGGCCTGTAGCTCGTGGTGTCCCCCACGGGTCAGTCCTCAGTCCAGTCCTGGTCAATTTATTCATCAGTGACCTGGATGAAGGCACAGAGTGCTCCCTCAGCAAGTTTGCTGATGATACCAAACTGGGAGGAGTAGCTGATACCCCAGAGGGCTGTGCTGCCATCCAGAGGGACCTGGACAGACTGGACAACTGAGTGGTGAAAAACCTCATGCAATTCAACAAGGCCAAGTGCAAGGTCCAAGGAATAACCCCAGACACCAGTACAGGCTGGGGACCGAGCTTCTGAAGAGCAGCTCTGCAGAGAGGGACCCGGGTGTCATGGTGGCCGACTAGTTGACCATGAGGCAGCAGTGTGCCCTCGTGGCCAAGAAGGCCAATGGGATCCTGGGGTGCATTAAGAAGAGCGTCTCCAGCAGGTCGAGGGAGGTGATCCTGCCCCTCTACTCAGCCCTGGTGAGGCCACATCTGGAGTATTGTGTCCAGTTCTGGGCTCCACAGTACAAGAGGGATGTGGAGCTGCTGGGGAGAGTCCAGCACAGGGCCACAAGGATGATCAGGGGCCTGGAACATCTGCCCTGTGAGGAGAGACTGAGGGAGCTGGGCCTGTTCAGCCTGGAGAAGAGAAGGCTGAGAGGGGATCTGATCAGTGTCTATAAGTACCTTAAGGGAGGCAGGGAGGAGGATGGTGCTGGCCTCTTTTCACTGGTGGCCACTGATAGAACTAGAGGAAATGGTGAGAAACTGAAGCACCAAAAGTGCCACAGGAACTTAAGGAAAAATTTCTTAACAGTGAGGGTGACAGAGCACTGGAACAGGCTGCCCAGAGAGGTTGTGGAGTCTCCTTCTCTGGAGATCTTCCAAACCCGCTTGGACGCAGTCCTGTGCCATGTGCTTTAGGTGACCCTGTGTGTGCAGGGGGGTTGGACTAGATGATCTCTAGAGGTTCCTTCCAACCTTAAGCATTCTAGGATTCTATGATATAACCCATAGCACCTCCAGGGTACAGCTCCCTCCTATGATTAATCCTCCCTGGCCACATTAACACCACCATCCTTCACCAGCTGGGCTTGTCAACCTCGTGGCCGGGATGTCCCCTTATAAGGTGTGCTCTAAATCTACCATTTGTGTGCTGGGCAATCCCACATCACCTACAGCTCCATCAGCAAGGATATTTCCTATTTTCCCAGGAGCAGATATCAAAATCCAACCCTATGTTATTAGGTTTTAGTGAAAGATGTCAAATATTTCTCATACTTTCAATGGCTTATAACTTTACCCAATGTTTACTGTAGAGATCATCATCTCATTCTGCCTCAGACTGCACCTTTGAACTGATTTTTCAAACAACAATGTTTGAGCCAGTGAAATGAGATAAAAGAATGAGCTTTTGATAAAAGCATTAATTTTGCTACTATTTAAAAAATGGGAAAAACAAGAACAAAACTGCATGTAGCATGTAATTAAAGATGATATCATCACCCATACACTCAAGAAAAGGTTGCATGACTTTGGCTTTTTGCTAACCTTATGTTTTTGGCATTTTAATATCTTTCAAGAAAGTAGTTTGTAACTCTGTATTTCTGGATGTCCATGTGTATGTATACATGTACATTTGTGGGATTGGTATTTAATATACTCCTTGAATCCTGTAGCTCTGCTTGTTTGGGGGAAAGAAGAACGTTCTTACTCAGAAGATTCCAACCCCATAGAAGGAAATTTTCAACTCAGCAAAGGGATTTCAATACCCTTAGGCTAAAGCTCTATGTTTAAAATTTGTTTTAGAGAGTTCTCATAGAAGTCTACTAGTACTTGCAAATCAAAAACATTAAAAAACTTGAAATAGTAAAATAATGAGAACTTATTTTTTTATAATTCAATAACAACATGAGATTAAAAATCAATAAATACTGTGGTAAATTGGAAAGTCAGGTCAGATTTTTAATTTTTCTTCAGTGTATTAAGAATTAACACTGAAAAATAACTGTGAATTTATTTTAAGTTAATTATATGGTTAACTATATAGTAAAGCTATACTCAAAGAATCCACTGTATTCTGAACAAAGGTGACAGTGCTTTTTTTCTGTTAAGAAAAACTGTTAAGAAGGAAAACTATTAAGAAGGGCAGGCCATAAAGTTTTACAGATATCTCTCTTACAAGTCAAGAATTGTATTACAACACCTATTTAAGAATATTACATTCAGTGAAATAATCCAAAAACTATTCTTACAATACAGCTTGTCACATTTTCTTATGGGTGCTGGATGCCAAACACAACCTCCAGCAGTTAGGTGTGTCTTTACTATCCATAAACAGGGATAGAAATCTGGCAGAGTATTGCGCACGTTTAATGATGCATGGCGGTATTTATTTCTTTACTTATTTTTTAAGACAGGTCTCATTCATGTCCACTCAGTACTGTAAGCAGTATTCTGTCTTGGTTTCTGGTAAGTCCTTAAGTGCAGTGTTTTGCTATACTTTTGGTATAAAGTGCACAGAAAGATTCATTAAGAAGGCAGCAAAAAATTTCTTCAGGGAAAGGCAATACTTGATACAACTAGAGCTTCTCATTCTTGTTTTAATTTTGAAATAAAACAATTCTGGTGCATTTGTTTTCTGCTGTCCTAGAGGAGATATAAATTTTTGGCAAGAAGTACAAGCCCCGAACATTTTCTGATGAAAACTAATTTTCAGCCAAACCACAAACATTCAGAAATGTCATTGTGTGGCCTCCAGGGAAGCCTAGGTTAAACTCTCACGCTTTAGTCTTTTTTACAGGCCAGATTCATGGCAAGCTATTAAAGACCTCCCACAACGTATCTTGTACACATGATGGAGTACACACGATGCACAACGTGTTTTCCAGTGAACCACCTGCAGTCACGAATGGTACAGCCACATCAAGAAGGCAGACTATCTCAGATGGGACACTAAACTATTAAAGTAACAGCAAATATTGTATACTAGGGAGTACTCACTTCTCTCTCTAGAAACAAAAAAACAAAAACAAAACATCAGGTTCAGTTATACTGAATATTAAATTTCTTCTTATAATGAAAGACCTTCTGTTAGGAAATATATGGGATTTTCCATATTACATTTTCCACATTATTTTTCACATAAGGTCAAAGATTTTGTTCCCAGACTTCTCTCAGCCTAGAATTCATAAGAACACAATAAGAAAAAAAAATAGTCATTGACTGCTGTGGCTCTATATTGAAGCAGCTGTGTATTGAACTACCAGCATTTGGGAATATGAGGATCAAAAAACCCATGAGGTTTTCTGTTCTCTTAGCACCTAATAGCAATTTCAGGTCTTATTTTGTTGCCTTACTGTCAATAGTTCCAGGAATTGCTAATTCTCTGAAACAGTCAAAATATACTTAGTTAATTGGGACTCTGGACATACTTTCCCCCCAGAACTGGGCAGATATTTTCTGTCTTCAATATGGTTGTTGGTCCTATTCACAAAAATAAAATATCATCCAGAAAAAAATTAAATCAAAACAAACAAATGTATTTTCATTGAAGGAGAGGGTAAAAGCAGTAGTCTTGATTGCTGTGTAATCAAGTATATTCATTAGTACTGCCCAGGAAGCAGCTTCCCACCACCCTAAACTCCATGTTGGAGGTTCCTGCGAATTTGAATTTTTGGCTGCAGGGACAAAGAGTCTTCCAAGCAGACTGCCTAGAGGCCAAAAAATCTGGGTGAGCATTCATTACATGTAGTTTTTCAGAGAACTTTTTCTTTGCGGAGGGGAAAAATCATGTATTTTTGCTACTTGTTCTGTTTGCTGTGGAAGAAGAAAGGGAATGCCGAAGATTTTATTCAGGAATGCACGTCTATTTTGTAGCTCCACCTTTTAATTCTGATAAACATATATTTGTTAAAAATAAGCTTCTTTGCTTCCAACATTTTAATAAATTCATACCCAATATTGAATAGATCTTAAATCATGCACATTTTAATTCTCCTCATTATATTTAAAATACTTCACATTATTTCTAGCTCACATACCTGCTCATTGTTTTAATGATTGTGCACAATAATTATGGTCTGTAGCTAATCGATAGATTTCCATGCTTAAAGAAACCATGCTATAATTTTGTATGGATTTTAGATTGGATATCAAAAAATATTTCCTGTGCTGAAAGCTTCCTCAAAAGGTTTATTGCTAAGAAAAACAGGATTATTTCACTTGAATAAAATAGAGATCTGTCCTAGGAACTGCACTCAATTAAAAAAGGTGTTTTTGTATGCAGCACGTCTGCTCACTGTGATATTATTAAATTTTCATACATTAAAGTATACTTGCTGGTTACAGTAATCTAATTGTTATATTTCCATGAATATAAAACGGTCTGTTACAAGTGGCTTTTATTTGCAATAGCAGCAGTATAAAGATCATTTTTCCCTCTCATTTCCAGGTCTGATATTTGGGAACCGTTTACAGCTTGCTGAGCAGGCTCATCCCGCGCTTCCCGGCAGGCCGCGAGGGCGGCGCGGGGCTGAGGTGGCAGCAGTGGCAGCGGATCGTGCGGGGCGGCGCGCGCACCCAGGGCCCTTCCCTCCTCAGCGCTCTGCAGCGGCGCCCGCGCCCTCGGCCTGCACAGCCACAGCCACAGCCACAGCCCAGCATGGCGAGCCAGCCTCACCAACCACTCCTCTGTAGACCTTTAGCCACCATACAAATTAAAACCTTTTGTAGCAAAAGCAAAACAAACAAAAAAATGACATAAACTAAATTCTTTGGCATTTCTGCAGAGAGGAAATTGCCTTGGAACCGATTTAAAATATGTAACAGCACTGATAAATGTAAAGGGAAAACATGTTTGTGATTATTTCTTACAGAAAGGAAGAAGCAGCAGGGGTGACCAAGAAGACCAATGGGATCCTGGGGTGCATTAAGAAGAGCGTCTCCAGCAGGTCGAGGGAGGTGATCCTGCCCCTCTACTCAGCCCTGCTGAGGCCACATCTGGAGTATTGTGTCCAGTTCTGGGCTCCACAGTACAAGAGGGATGTGGAGCTGCTGGAGAGAGTCCAGCGCAGGGCCACAAGGATGATCAGGGGCCTGGAACATCTGCCCTATGAGGAGAGGCTGAGGGAGCTGGGCCTGTTCAGCCTGGAGAAGAGAAGGCTGAGAGGGGATCTGATCAGTGTCTATAAGTACCTCAAGGGAGGGAGTGAGGAGGATGGTGCTGGCCTCTTTTCACTGGTGGCCACCGAGAGAACTATAGGAAATGGCTGGAAACCGAAGCATCAAAGGTTCCACAGGAACTTAAGGAAAAATTTCTTGACAGTGAGGGTGACAGAGCACTGGAACAGGCTGCCCAGAGAGGTTGTGGAGTCTCCTTCTCTGGAGATCTTCAAGACCCGCTTGGACGCAGTCCTGTGCCACGTGCTCTAGGTGACCCTGCATGTGCAGGGGGGTTGGACTAGATGATCTCTAGAGGCCCTTTCCAACCTTAATGATTCTATGATTCTAAGGTAATTGGCATAAACTTTGGGTGTAGTTCAATGGCATTTATTTAAAGTGGCGATGATGTGAGCTTAAAAATGGTTTTCAATAAGACAAATTTTTAAAAGGCAACTATCAGTTTCCAGGAGCCAAATCATTAGACTATTTGGCATTCATTCATCAGATCATATTTTTTAATTCAAAAAATTGTTTATTAACTCAATCAATTTTAATCAGTTTCTAAATAGTTTATATTTTGAAAACTGCTGCAACAATCAATGCATTCAAATTAAAAATAAAGATCAAATAAGAAGCGAGGCCAGACATGTAAACCAATTCAATTCTTAAATGATAAAACTCCCCATGACTTCAATGGGGCACAGCCCTTTGGTTTTCAAGTTAGGCTGAATTTTTGTAATACAAAGCCAAACCAAACTAAAGTATTTGTTAATTTTGGACCATATGCTATCTGATCAGGCTTCAATATATGAGATATTTTGCTACACTTCAGATGTTCAATGCTTATTGCATTTTTTTTCTACTGCAGATTCTACTTAGCATTTTCTCTGAGACCATAACAGTAGTAGTAGATTCTTACAATTATACCTAGTACCTCACAGGAAGCTCTAAAGGTATCTAAAAGATTTCTAAAAACCTAAAGGCTTAAGAACCAGATCTATCCAATCAGTACTTTAGAGTCACTTATCAAAGAACCACCACCTCTACAATGGGAGAGAATACTGGCTTAACAGCATGCAGTAATATTTTGTAACAGCCACTCTTGCATTCAGGATTATTTTAATTATTTTCTAGAAATAGATAAAACATCAGAACTATGTGTTCAGATGCAATGATGCCAAATTCAACATCGGCCAGTGCAGGTTATAGTTTTAAGTGTTTATATTTAAGCATCTCAAGGCTCCAACACTCCAAGCATAACAATTAGTCTTTTTCTCTAAACATTTAAATTGGGAAATGACTGAGCACTAATTTAAAAAAAGAGGAGAGGAGAGGAGAGGAGAGGAGAGGAGAGGAGAGGAAACGGGAAGGGAAGGGAAGGGAACGGAAAGGAAGGAAAAGAGCAATGAAAGCTAGTTAGCCAAACACCTTTACTTATTCTGATATGTATTGCTACTAATTTATATGAGAGGGGTCAGTGATGCCATTTTTGCTTTGAGTCCTACTACGTAATCAGAATGCTCCATTGCTAGAATTATTGCTCATTCCAGCTGGGAATTTTGGCTTCATATGACAAACAGGTTCAGGTAGATAAGAGACGGAAGTAGTAGTGCCCGATTTACTATTTGGGAATATATTTTTGGAACTCACAAAGAATCTTCGGATGCAAGACAGCATGAAGTACTCAAGGGCAAGGAAAATGGCCATGGATTTTTATTGTCAGATTTCACTATGCCTTTTTTTCATGTTGTGCTTATGAAATAAAATAAAACTACTGATACCAGCATCCTTTGTTCTTAACTTCTCTCGACAGAAGTCTCTCCCAGAGTTAGTTTCTGTGACAGAAGACAGGGTGGCAGCCTGCTGCTTTCCAGTATTTCTAAGAAGTGGAAATGGCTGTAACGAGCCCAAGGCAAAGAGGCAGACAAAATGCAAGTGTCTCACCCATGGTCTTGCATGTGTTGGACCCCTATTGCTTATCTTGTCGTCTGAAGCTGGTGCTACCTGTTGGCAGTTACTTGTAATTGCTTGGATACCTGAGCCAAGGCTAGTACATTAGGAGCTCTATAAAACATGAAGGACAAGTCATTTTCTTCTCCATGGGGCACTTGGAACACTGAACAGGAGTTTTCAGTGAAGAGCTAAAGCTGTTATGTTCAGCATTGTATTCTCTTAGGAAGCTAACCAGAATATTACCAAAATATCTTATAGGGAAGAAAGTACTTTTTTTTTTTTTTTAATGTGAAACAATAGCCTTTTTCTGCTTCTAGTAACAAAACCTGTAATGACCCCTCCAAAATCTCTTCATACCAATTTGTTTATATACATTTAGAAAGCCAAGTAATTCTATTCATTTACTGAAATCATGCAGCCTCAGGTATGAACATGTTCTGAGACTTAAAATGTGCAGTCAGATTGGTATTCTCAAAGATACCAGATATGTTGAGGGCCTTTCATTCTTCTAAACAAACAAAATCTCTCTTCTAAACAAAAAAGTCTCTCTTCTCCATCAGGCTTCTTGTTGTGTTTCTTTTCTCTCTCCTTCCTTCAGAATTAGTGATAATTAAGTAACGTATTAAGCTTACTTAAGTGGATGGGGAGAGGGGAAGAAGAGAGATCATTTAGATCCATTCCAGATTTCAAAACTGAGTATAACAAATAATAGCCTAATATATGTATTATACAGTATAATACTAGCAATAATCTGTTTGCTTGTTTCCTTCCTGTCTAGGGTATGATCTGAAATCTGTTAAATCTCTCTGTTTATTCAGGGAGAAACATTATGTCACTTGAAGTTGTCTCCAAGTGGGGGGGAGTGATGGAGGGGGAGGAAAGGGCTGATATCCAAATGCAGCCATTTGAGTATCTCTGTGTTAAAACTAACCAGATTCCCTGTATTTTAAACCACTCCTGTATACTTATCTATATACCACAACTGAAGAAATATTCTTTAAAAAAAGAATATGATTCCTACTATATATTTTTACTACAGGGATCTAGCTTTTAGAGTTTAGGAGCTATAACGACTAAAATTTGAAAAGAAAAATAGGTTGTTTCTGTGGGCTGTCACAGTGTCATATTTATGGTGGCGTATCGCTTTACTGTTCCTGCTGATGGCCCACCTGTCTCCACTGCTCTGAATCACCACTTCAGGATTCAGCACCTACAGCTTAGCCAGTAAGAAGTCCTCTCCACGGCAGGAAAGAGGCAGCTGGCCAAAATCAACATTTAGAGCCAGCTAATGAATGCAGATATTGAAACAAACAAGCAAAAAATACCTTGGAAACCATTTCTGGAAAAGCAATTGAATCATGTGACAAAGGGTAAAAGATGGGGTTAGAATGTATGCATGTGGTATAAAATAAACATGAAAGAGAAGAAAGGAGCACAAAGAAAGGCCTTTAGAAAGGACTGAAAAAAGATCATTTTACAGGACACCGCATTAATTCGCTTACTATGTACTGAATGGTATATAGTCTCAGTCCCCTCACACTAGCCCTACGCTGATGCAGTTAGTCCTAATTTAAACTACACTGAATGAAAAACAACTCTTTAACTTAGAATTTAATCTGTACATCAGATGGAACTTTGGAGAAATGCTTCTTTTCTTGTAAGAAATGTTTACCCAATAGCTTTTCAGGTTCATAACTCCTAATCTTATCATTTCCTTCTATAAGGTGATACCTTTAGATAAAAAGCAAATAAACAAACAAAACCCCCCAAGAGCCACTATTTCGTTAGCTTCTAGAGAAGATTTTAAAGCCGGATTTGATTCAACACAGATGTACAGCCAGCATATTGATTTTGAAGAAGGTGGCTTTTGATTTCAGCAGGAGTTTGCATAAGTGATCAGTGCACTACAGAATTCGGAATGGCACTTGAAGGGAGAAAGAAAGAGTTTATGCAGTTCTCAGCCCAGCAGGAGCTGAGTGTCACTCCCGCTCATGCTGATTGGAAGTATTTTGCTTGACTCCCATCTCCTGCTGAGCCCGAACTCAGTGGGAACTAGCAGCCGCTGCCTGCACAAGGAAAGGGAACGCGGCTCTAGCTGGTTTTGAAGCTTTTGTTGAATGCCAGGTAAGATCTTCCATCTGTGAGAGAGGAGGACACCTACATCTCGATGGGTTGTGCACTCTGAGGGACTTGCGAGTTGGAGCCTACAGATTCACACCTGACTGGTGGCTGCCAACATCTTTCAAGACCTGTCGAGTTTAGGAGACAGAAACCGCTGTCTCTTGCAAAACTTAACGTCATTTTCCATTCGTGGCCATCTTGGCTGGCTCCTGCTGGAGGAGAAGCTCAGCTGCTGTCTCCAGAGGTCTAGCAACCATCCACCTAGAGCGAGATCTTCGCTGACTTGCTGCTGAATGCAAATTCAGCCATTCCCCCCAGAAGTGGCAGTGTGCTTATTCCCTGAGAAACTGCACAGCAGTCTACACTGCCTCACTATGCACTGACTCTAAAAAAAGGAATTAAGAAGTGAAAAATAATTGAAGCAAAGAAACAAGAAAGGATTTAATGGGCTTGATCTTGAATGCTACTCTCTTTACTCCTCTGCCTACATCTGTGTTATACAATAGGAGAACAAACCTTAGGAGTCCTTAAAAGGAGTCTTAGAAGTCCATAAAAACCTTTGAGAAATATAAGTAGGATTCACAATGATGTGTGTATTCTTGCAAATGCAGTTCCTGGTTGCTAAACATCATGTAATGAACGTTGGGAGGAAAATCATGACAAAAATATGACTACATCTACTAGGTTCCAAAAAAGCTCTAGCCATTCCAAAGAAGGCCCCAGGCATCATTTTAAATATGTCAGCCCAAACGGTCCCCAGACAGGGCCTGAGGCACCACCATGCAGCGGCCAGCAGCAGCGCCTTGTTCCCAAGTGCAAAATCCTCCAAAGTAGGAGGAAGTCTCAAGGCTGAATTTCTCAGTGCTCCCTCTGTTTGGTACTGGCCCAGTGATACAGAGTTTGCATTTTATGATAGAAGAGAAAAATACTGCACAAAGGTTATGACTGAGCTTGTAATGCTGACTTGCTACGTCAGTGTGCTTTTGCCAGTCCATTTACCCCCTTCCTTTCCTCTCAGATGCTACACAGCTACAGTGACACTCAGTGCATCGCCGCCGTCTTTACAAAATAATGGCAGCAAGCGACAGACCCAACGATTGTGACAGCCAGCTGTTCTACCTGCGCATGGAATGCAACTCGCAGTTTGAGATGGCGACTACGGCTGGGGTGGATGGGAACATCCAAAAGGAATCCATCTTGTTCGGGCAGCTTCTAAACAGAATGAAACACATTTGGATTTGTTGGAGAGAGCTGCAGTCTCCAGGCCTGTATCTGAGGGGCACTGCAGTTTCCCCTTTATAAAAGTCATCAGCACCACATCCACAGACACCCTTTGGTGGTGATCGTTTAGTTTACTTGAGAGCACTTGGCAAAGCTTTATGAGCTCAGTGAGATTTTTGAAAAAATAGATTCTGTTCTACCATATGCAAGTGCTGAACAGATTTATTTTAACGATGTGGTTTATGTTTTTTGCTTGCCATTGGAAGTGTTGCAAAGAGGAGAAACTTCTGTGATACAAGACAGAAAGATAAAACAGCTTTGGAAATGAGAAGCTGAAAGCATTGCCTGTGTACTGACCATGGCTGTGTGATGTTTTACTCCAGGATTCCTCTTCATGGAATTTGATGTTTCACAATGTGACATCTTGGTAATACATTGCAGATGCATTATTAAAGGCCCTGTGCAACCTCTGATACGCCTTTGCTCACATTAAGCTCTGCAGGCCTCCGGCAAAGCTTTGCAAAGCTGGAGGCTTGCAGTTCACATGTGATCTCAAATCTGATTAAAGAATACAATCATAGCAACTCAGGGCATCAAATAAACAGAGAAAACTTTAAATTTAGTTTGAATGACTTCTTACTTGGAACTACATTAAAAACAGCTCTATCTGACCATGGCAGCTCTGAGTTAGCAAGCAGCTTGGTATGCCAGCCAGTAAGACTCAGTTCTGCAGAATCAATATTGCAGTTATTGAGTAATTACAGTACTTGCCTGGGAAGATGGACAATGTGATACTTGTTCTGGGGCTGATGGGTGATAATGGTACTCAATAAAAGACGATAATTGAAAACAAAATGATCTTAATGCAGCTGACTGACACAATAGCAAGGCTATGGTCTTTAAATCAAAACATACTTTATCTTCTTGATTATCAAAACATTAGCTTAAAAATAGCAACCAACAGCAAGATGTTTAGAGGGTAATATTCCACTTGCACCTCTTAGCTAGCCTCAGATTGTCAATAAAGGCTCTTTAAATGCTAATCCTCTTGAAAAAACATTTTCTCACTCAAGGTGTTCTTACAGGCCATTACCAATAAAAAATAGTAGGAACCATCAGTGTTTCCTCTGAAAGCTAAGAAAGTTAAACCTTGGTAGTTCACTCTTTGACTTGTGTCATTTGTAGCAGGGGCTGCATTCACATGTTATTAGTACATGAATGGCCCCTCATCCCTCATCTCTCTACAACTGCATATACACACTGGAGACTTTGACTGAGCCTCCCCTAAGAAATTGCTGCAAGTTCATTAGCAAGCACTCCCAGTGGATAGATAAAACATTGGATTTGAATGTTCAAACAATAGTGCAGAAATACTTAATATCATAGACTGTGATAGTCAAATCATAAAACCTCACTTCAAGAGGAGAGGCTCACTTAAAAACACCAGAATGGGAGAGAGGATTTGCCAGAAATCAGTCTTTCACACTGTGATGTCTCCCACTCTGCACTATAACTATTGGTGCCAGTACTAAAGCTGGGAAGGTGATGGCAGAAAGCTGGACGATGTGGGGTGCAAGGGTGATGGTCCTCTCTGAAACCTCAGGCTGATGACCAGAATCCAAAGAGGAGGCACTGAATTTGTGGATCCAGTCATTTCTGTGCTTTTCAGAACCCAGATAGCCACGTTTCAGATGTAAAATCTTGACAATGAGGTCAAATATTTCAGTTTTTAATTTTGGTGAAACTTGCTACTTTCATGGGGAAAAGTAAAAAAAAGCCTAACTGGCTCCTGCAACATGTAACTTCTGCCAAGGCTAACATTGATATTCTGTGCCAAAGTACAACCAAGCTGATGATACCTATTTTTAAATACTGAGACATATTTCTTATATGTTGGTTGACCTTAAGCCTTGCTGGAGCATTACTCAGTGTTTAGTGCTTGAAAAAGGCTGACAGGCATTGACCAAAGCAGGCCTAGGGAGCAAATGTGAATGACACACGAGTCCCTTAAAAAGGCACACGTTGCAAGGCACCAACGTGAGGATGATGGGAGATGCCAGTGTGTGACTTACTTGTTAAGGTGGGAAGATGGAAATATTGCTTGAAGTGCAGGATGAGCCAGATTAATCTGCAACAAGAATATCAAGAATAGGATGCCCATAAAAAAGAAAAAATATAAAGAAGACATGTAATATGTTCTGTCATTTTAATACTTTGTTGTGATATAGTAAGGAATATTTCATTAGAATGTGATAATATTTAGCTCTGCATTGTAACCATCAAGAGAAAATGTTTTGCTATCTCATCCCTAAAATTTAAACACAGATACAAAGATAATATCATTCCCTCTGATAATACAGCTTCTTCCAAGGGTGATGGTTTCCTGTGGACCTTAATTCCTTAATTAACCATCAAAAATATAAATCTTTACCTAAATCTGAAGAGTAATCAAGTAATTTGGAAGCAGCATGCACTGTAAGCACTAGTGTAGTATCAGAACTACCACTGTGCTAAATGTGCTAGAAATGATCTTTGTAAGTTCAATTTCCAAGGGGCAAGTTTTTACTGCCCAGTAATTCTGTTAGTATGTGGGTTCATACAGAATAACAGTGACCTCTAGGGATCAAATTTAGTGTGATAGATGAAGCTTTAGACACAAAACTACACATTTAATATTACATGTGGCAATAGAAAGAGTATATATGAAAATTATAAGTGAAATTTCTCATATGTAATAGGCTGTTGAATATTTATGATCTGATCATGAATTAAGTTCTTGCAGGTACACTATTAAGCACATTCAACACAAGTTTTACTCAGTTTCACTATCTTATTAACCTAAATGTGATTAATGGTGGAGAGCTTTAATTTCTGACTCATTTGTATCCTGACAGATTCTACTAATGATTTGATAAATTATAGGTGTGGATAAAATTGTACTTCATAGCTATATAGCTATGCTATATATAGGTTGTATGTGTGCATGCATACATATATACACTCATGTATTTACACACACATGTATATACATGCACATATTTACACACATATGCATAGATACGTGTGTATATATATGCACACACACAAGTCTATATGTATACACACACACAACCTATATATAGCATAGCTATAAAGCTATCACATATAATTCAAATATACACACAAATATATATGTACTGACACATACATATTTGTTTGCTGCTTTTTTCAGCTTAGGGCCACTTTACTGCCAAACTTTGCTTACTAAGAAGAGATTCTTGGGAAAAGATAGAAGTTTCCTCATTAAAGGATATTCTGTAAGCTGCAGATTAAGCTTTGCTGGAATAATTGATTTATACAAATAGTAAGAACATTCTGGATGCTTTAATGATTTGGGCAGTCTGTGGTTTGGTTATCTGCAGAATTAGAGCCACATCATGCAGCTACTACACAGATTTTCAGCACAATGTTAACCTGCATAAAGAAAATTACAGGATTGTTGAATCTGTTGCACAGTAAACAATTTATACCAATCGTCTGTAGTTCAAGTCAAGATTTAGAAAAGTAATAAAAAATAAGGTTAAATTAGTCATTCTGGGTGCCAGACAGGGAAATTACAAGTTCCAGTCTTTGTATGACAGCTTGACTAGAATTGTCTTACACCTATTCCAGCTGATTCCCATTTCTTCTGTGCTAAATGAAGAGATGGTTGAGGGCTTTTAAAAGACCAGAAATCACAGTCTGTTATTTGACAATAACGTATCTGCTGAAAAGGGCACATTCCTAAGCAGAGTAGGCAACTAACAGGACATGGATTCTATCAAAAAATGGAGTAAAGATCTGGAATCAGGGTGAGAGGCTGTGCCCTGACAGGAGGGAGAGAAAAAGGGCACAACTGGAATACGGCAGAAGAGTGACACCAGAGTGGGGAATGGGTCTGCAAATCCCCATCCCAGTCAGCAGCTAATTCCACTGTGGGCAAGGTACAAGGCTGGATCATGGCCATCTCACTGCTGCTTCTTTATTGCTCTAGGCAGGTACTTACTTTGCCTCTGTCAAGAAGATCAACAAGAAAGCTGCCAGCTGCACTCTTTGAGTGTCCTCCCACCCTTTAAGGCCTGGTTTGGCACAAATTAAAAGCCCAAGAATGACTGTAACTTAGGCGTAACTAGAAGGCAACGGCAGCTACTCACATGCTAGGCACAGAAGGGAAATAGCTCCTCGCTCCGTCCTGATCCGATCCTTGTCTGCCTTATCCCTTTACAGGCAGAAGGCAATTTGCTTTAACAGACCGATCTCAGACCCAGGTGTGCAGTACCGGTGCCTTGTGGTGTCACTGGGCACTAGACCAAGCTCCACTAAGGGTGGCCTCTCCTTTCTGCCACCTCGTTTTTGAGCAGATACTCCTTCTCTGTGCCGTCTTGCGGGAAGTACTGACTGTACATCCTAATTACTCATCAGACACTTACTACTTATGATAGAACGAAGCACAACATCGTATGTTAGAGGCTATGGAAGCAAACAGATAAACAAAGGGCTCCCCATTTTGGAGACTATTATTTCTCCCAATTCCACAGTAACATGTTACTGACTATAGCAAACGGAGAGCCACACAGCAGACGCTACAGCTGTGCTAGCTTTTTAATATCAAACCCTACTGAAAAACTGGTGGAGAAAACGTAAATGGAATGGAACAGTTTGCATCTAACAGAAACAAAATTCTTATTGTTTGCTATTATTATGCATCTTCTTGAAGCAAATTTGTGGTCCATGGGTGATCAAACAAAAATGTTTCATTTTCATGGAATACACTTGCCTTTTTTAAAAAGCTCGTTGAAATCATAAGGAAAAACTCATTAATATTTGGTGGAAGACCGTTTTTCCACTAGTTAGTGGGAATTGAATATGGGAGATGCCCTTCTGCCTGAGGGAAGCCAAACTCACTCTCCTGTGAGAGCTCTCCCATTACCTTCCACTAACATACAGGAGATTCACAGTCACTGCATACAACATTTTAAATTATTTAGTAAACGGAAAATAACCACGAGATTTTATATCCTCACGTTCAGGACAGTTACTTGCAAGTTTGGGCATGTGGGTTTCATTTCCTTTCACAGTAACTTTGTAACCACTAGGACTCTGTCTTAAAGTGTTGGCAATATGTGTTCAAGTCCTTTTAGGAAGAAGAGGAAAATAAATCTGAATCTTCTACATTTTGGATAAGAGTCTTGGCCTTGGGGTTGTTGCATGAACTGACCCTCAGTTTCCAGACCAAGCTCTGTGCTCCTGCCTTCCAGGTGGTATTTCCCAGCTAAGACTACTCAGGAAGATTGGATCAAAATACACAAGCACTTTGAAGTTACTGAAATTTGCTTTCCTCACCCAGTAAACTATTTGCAAAAATATTGTTGTTAACGATCAATTTTATCAGTTCTAACTTGTCATGAGTTCTGGGTTCTGTCTCTTAGTCTCATGCATCTATTTCCATGTACAGTAACTTATAGATGTTGGCTTCTACTAAGTTATAAGCAAAATAAATCAGAACTTACGGATCACTTAAATTTTGTGTATAACAAATATTACATAGATATATGTATACAGTATATACATATTCCAACAGATTGATCTCAACAGAAGAGTAAAATTCAGAAAAAGATACATATGAGTATTGAAGTTTATTATCAGCAGCATGACTTTTATTAAGTTAATAATGTCAGCAATTGTTCAAAACAGACTTAATCATTTTACGTTACACTGATTTGATTGTCTCTAATAACAAAATAGTACACTTCTGTGGGCTCTTTGTCTGAAGCTTTAATATTAAAAAAAAATAAATCAAAGCTGTTTTGACAGATGAACAACACAATTTTGTAACAGAATGGAAAATTTTAAAAGCTGAATAGCTGATAAAAGATGAGTTGAACCAGGGAGGATTGATGTTATAGCTGAAGGCAGCATTAGAGATTAGGTACTCATTTGACTTTTCAGAAGGCCTGGTGACTCATTCCACATAAATGAAGTTTGTGATATGTAATGAAAAGCTTTCTATCTTCACTGCAAGCAAATTAGCAGGTATTTTGTGGGAAGAATGTTAATGTTATCTCACATTTGTTTCAGAGCAGGAACACATTAACAGAGAAGATTTGAAAGGAAATTCACTTTTATAACATCAGGTGCTGAAGGTATTAAAACAAGGTCACCTCCATAAAGTAATGAGTGAAAATTAGGTTATAAACATGCACTGCCTAAAAATATATTCAGCCTGTTTCACAATGAAATGTAATGCAGTATTGCCCCAAATTACTAATTCTCTTTACTGAGAACGATACTCTTGTGTCCAAAGCTGAATTTGCAAAGTTAAATAATACAATAAGCATGACTTGGTGAGGAAGAAGGGATAAGCAATTCAGAGGCCAAAGCCACTTTCCTCCATTAAGACAGAAAGCCAAGCAGGCTGCTTTACAGCCTGGAGTGTTACACATTATAAAGCAATAGACTATTGGAAGACATTACATCTTTTTTCTTTTTTTCCCCCCTTTTTTCAGTGAGAAAAAAGCAAGAAAGCAGATCTATCTGGAAGAAAAATTAAAAGTAATCTTTATTCAATAGTATATAATCAATAAAAATAGTCATCAAGATAAAAAAAATGAAAAAAATCACTCAGAAAAAATAAAGATAAATTTAAGACAAATGATACCAGAAAATGCTACAGACTTGCGAGATACAGAGTATCACTATATATCAAGAAGACTAACCATCGAAAGACAGAAAAAAACACTGCCTTTGTTTTCTATTTGAAAGCAAGACTCCAATAAAATAAGGTTGTACACTTGTTAGAACTAGAACAAAGGTGAAAAAAGGGCCAAATAGGTTGGGCTTATTAAATTAACAGTATATTTTTAAAGAAGAATGAATCCATTTATGGCTCATTTTTAATGTAGGCATGATAAAGTGTTACTGTGAGAATAAAATAAAATTCTACACATAGAGATAACACAACGGAGATTATTTAGGAAGAAAGACTGAACATGAGGAAATGATAGCTAGATAGGAAGACACAGATAGGGAGATAGATAGAAAATTGATCTTCAAGGCAACTGAAAAGGTAGATAACAAAGCACATTTGATGATAAAAGTGGTCTTGCACTCTAAGAGATATGACTTACTCTGATGATGACTTGTGGTAACAGTGAAGGGGCTCTTAAGAAGGTAGCATATTTCTAGACATGATACAGTCTCTTTTTCATCTCTCCTTGTTTATGAAAGGGCCATAAAGATCAGATGTTTCCCTTGGCTGTTCTATTTATTTTAAAAATAAGTATCTTCCACATCATTCTTTTGAAATATTTTCATCAAAACCTTGAAACCTTTATCGAAAGAAATCTCATGACTCCTCGTTCAATCAGTGATTCCTGTCTTTGCTCCTCATAGCCAGGGCCAGGCCAATGCAATGCATTGAACTGAGGATGGAAAGCAGAAAGAGCTGCAGGCTGGGAACCTTGACGTGGTCCATCCAAACCTCCCCCACAGAAAGATTTTTGTCTCTCTCACCCTTGCAGTTTGACGGGTGGTCAGCTAGAGAGGTGTGCAGGTGGGGACAAGTTGAACTGGACTGACTTTTCCTGTTGATTTCAGCATTGCTTTTAAAAAGTTCTATTTTAAGAGAGAACATTTTAATATTAATTTTCTTAAAAAAATAGATATCTCCCTTGAAACAGTTTACAGCTTCAAATGCATGACAAAGAAAATGTTAGGGAACCTAGCAGTTATTGTCTACCACACACAGGCAGAATAAAGCCTGTTCAAAAAGAGATTCTAAAACACTTTGAGGTCTTTTGATGAGGTGCTTCTTATTTCTTGAGTGTGTCCTTACAATCAAATACTGTGCTCTGTAACTTTTGCTGAGACATGAAACAAAGCTACAGATTTATACCAAATAAAGATCTGCCCAAGAATATTTAATGTTCTTATTTCATAAAACTAAGCACTAAAACTAGCTCAAGGAATATTAAAAAGGACGGTGGCAAATAACCCAAGGAACCTAAATAAAGAGCATAGTGCTAATTTTTTAAAAGAGAAGATCACAGCAGGAGGTTTGTTTTTTTTTAAAAAAAAAAAACATTATTTTACATTACTCTCATACATAAAAGTTTGCAATAAAGATTAAATTCATAGGTGAGAAATCTGGAGAAAAAGCCATATGATTTCTTATTTCTTCTGAGTAAGATACATTTAAATTAACCGGAGTACTGCTCCTAAGCGAACACATCCAAGTGTACATCCAAGCACGGGAAGCAAGTGGCACGGAATTAGGAGGAGGTTTAATACATATTCCGTACATATTTCCCTAAGTTCAAAAAAATGTGTAAGAATTCCTGAACATAGGATAAAAGCCAAGATTATATCATTATTTGAAATATGACCTCTGCTTTCTAACTTGACACTACTTGTGGTCACTGTTTTTAAAGCAAATACTAAAATGTAAATTCCTTTCAGAAAGATTGCATTTAGCACTAGGAAAATCATACTGTAAGATAAATAAAAAGTAAATAGGGTAGAGGGAAAGCAATATTTATTAGTATATTTTAAATAAGCCAAAATAAACCCATGAGATCTGCCTGGATTTGCACAAATAAAATTTTCAGAAGTTGCAGTTGAAATTCCATTGAAACCCAAGTCTTTTGATTCTGGAATTTAACTGTGCCTTCCATCTCACTGAGAAAAGCAAATGGGAAAAAAAAATGAAAGAAATAGAGGGCAGAGGTCTGTATCAGTGAAGATGCACAGAACTTGTACCTTACTGTACAATAGCCTGAAACAGCTTTCACTTAAGGTTGTGAATCTCATATTCACAGTGAAGAAAGTGCTTTGTGTACTGCAGTGTTCCACAGTAAATGGTGTGATCCTATGGTGTGATCATGCTGGGAAGTTCTGACTTCATTTTACATTCTTAGTTGGAGAGTCCGAGGTTGCTCTACGGGTAACATTAGCTACTGGAGACAGCTCTGAGTTTTGTGGCTGTGTAGGCCTTAGGGGTGGCCTATGCTGCACAAGTAACAGACAAGGACAAAAAGCTCTAAGAATTCCAAGCAAGCGCTAACTTCTCAGTATCTTTGAAAGGTCATGGGGAGCAGGAGAGCTGCCCTAGGACTAGAAGAGACCCAGTGCCAATATAGCCTTCCTAATGGGCAAGAAGGAGGACCCAGGCAACTACAGGCCAGTCAGCCTCACTTCCCTCCCTGGAAAGATGATGGAACAGCTCATCCTGGATGCTATCTCTAAGCATGAGGAGGACAAGAGGGTGATTAGGAGTGGCCAGCATGGATTCACCAAAGGGAAATCATGCTTAACCAATCTGATAACTTTCTGTGAGGAAATGCCTGGCTGGACAGATGAGGGGAGAGCAGTGGACGTTGTCTACCTTGACTTTAGCAAGGCTTTTGGCACTACCACAACATCCTTATGGGCGAGCTCAGGAAGTATGGGTAGAGAAGGGTACAGTGAGGTGGATTGGAAACTGGCTCAGAGGGTTGGGATGAGCAGCAGCCTAGCTGGAGGTCTGTAGCTAGCGCTGTCCCCTAGGAGGTCAGTACTGGGTCCAGTTCTGTTCGTTTTTTGTCTTTGTCCTGGATGAAGGGACAGAGTGACCCTCAGGAAGTTTGCTGATGATGCAAAACTGGAAGAAGTGGCTGATTCCCCAGAGGGCTGTGCAGCCATTCAGAAGGACCTGGACAAGCTGGAGAGATGGGCAGAGAGGACAAGATGATCCACAAAGGTCCTTTCCAACTTTAATCATTCTGTGATTCTGTAAACAGTGTAAACAAAATTTAAGGACATCCTTTAAAGTTGTGGTGATGACAAAGTTGTTTCCATAGAGAGGGAGATGAGAGGATGGCCTGAAATATGGGCTTCAGTGTCAGAGGATTATCAGAAGGTATTTACTGAGTGCAGATTGCCCATCCTGCAGCCTTTGGAACCCACAACCACCTCCTTATCCCACCTGCAAGAAAAGTGTTCACAGCCTTGGTAGAGAAAGATCTACAGTTCTTATCTGAGATGGTAATGCTGTCTCATCTCTGTCTACTCACTATGTACTCGGAAATGTCTGATCTTCAGAAGCTGACTAATCATGTAAATAAAAGACATAATTGTTCATAAAAACTCTGCATGATCTCTTTGACATATGAACAGGAATGATTCTTATTAATAAACGGAAGCTATGTGCTTTCACCCTGGAAATGCACTTAAATAACTAGTAGAAAATGTGCCTGTAAATATCATGCCTTCTTCTTTGGTGAACTTATAATTTGAAATTAATTTATTTATTTTGTAAGACTATTTTTAATACATGTATCTTACGATTCAAAATTTTCATGGCGTTTATTTCATTAGTTTTGCGATAGTTTATTAAGGAAGAGTATTAAACATTCACGGGAACTCCAGCAAAATTTTGCTGATGCGGTTATTTTTAACGGAGCTTTTTAAGTTTTTGTGAACTGTAAAACCACATGCTGGTAAAACATACTAGCCCTCGAGAGAACGCAATTTCAGTGCAATTCATGCAGCTCCCTTCTTTGTTCAATAAAGCAGGCTCTATTGTCCCTGGGTACCAAGCCCTCCTGCTACTTAGAGCTGCAGCAGCCAGTTGAAGGAGCTCAGTATTTCGTACGAGACTCTTATCTCATCTACAGCATCTGGTACTTGAGCAGCATTTGAACTATGGCTGAGCTTAGTAGTGTCTTGTTTGTTCACACACTCAGCACATGACCAAAATCTAACTAACTAATACATTTGTAAAGTACTTTGTGATAATATAATATAAAAGATATTATAAAAGGTCAGCTGCATTCATTTTTAACATTCTCTCTATTCAGTGAGAACTATCAATCAATCATCAGGGCTGCTTTTGCCCATTAACAATAAATGCATATATTAGCAATTAAAGTATCATCCTCCAAACTCACTCTGACAGCTAGAGTTCTGTATTTTCTCAAGTACTCAAAAGAATATTAGGGAATGTACTGTTATAAATTGCCAGAAGAAAAACTTAACCTGAACACTGTTGCAAGCTTCAAAGGCAAGCAGTTCAATGCCTTCTGCTTGTGACCCCTGTCAAGTTCACATCGATGTTTCGTGTATCTAAAATGTTCGAAACACTTTTGATTCTGCATAAACAGATGGGCATCGTATGCATAGTGTGTCCTACATATCTACGAGTAACAGTGGAGTCTTTATTTCTGTCATACATGGTGACCATTTGCCCTGGATTCCAGACATCAGGCTGCTGGATATTGCGGTTAAGTTACTACCTGACAAGAGAGGTCTCTAGCCACGAGTTATGACCCAAGTGCCAGTCTGCTTCCATGGCAGCAGAACTGAAGAGACCCAGCAGCAGCATATAATTTCGCATCCAAATCTCCAGGTTTATAATCCTTTTTGGTGTCATACAAATGTGTCTTTTAAATAAATACATATAATATGGAGAGCAAGAAATCAAAATATTTCTGTTAGAGACCTAATTTCATTATTCCTAGTCATGATTGATGGTACTGTACTGTATGAATTGTTTCCATGGCTTTTACTGACAAAATCAGAATCTCTCTGTTATATTTGCTTCTGGCTTTGTTCAAATTTTTCATGTCTTTTGAGAAAATAAAAATCACTTCATGTTTTGGGCATTTTTTTAATGCCAAGAAACCACAAAGAATGATACTGAGAAGAAAGAGAGAGAAACAGGGTTAAATCTTAAGCAAAATGTGTGGATGTTTAGGATGCTTAGATAATTAATCTGATTTCTATTATTGTCACTTATTTCTCCTTGCACAATAGAGACAAACATTAAAGCATAAACAAGCATGTGTCCTACACCCTCAGGCATGACAACAACACTGGTCTATTTTGGCTTTGCTCCAGCTTTGCTTTTTCCAGGTTGGGGGAATCCCCAGCTGTTCATTTGAATGAGCAGAGTTAAGCAAGTACAGCAGTAGAAACTGGCTTTCCAAGCTGCCCATCCATTTCTCTAACTGATTTCCCAGATGAGGACTTTATCAGGTTGTAACTATATTTAGCAAATATAGTTATTGTCATTATTTTTTTCTTCTATGGTCTTACAAATATGAGTGATGAGTTTATTAGAAGTGATTTAAATGAAGTTCCTTGCTTTAAGAGTTCAGGCTCTAAGTAAGAATTTACTACTGATTCCACTGAACACAGCAGTTAACCCCCAGAATTTCTTTTTCAGTCCAGATAGGCATTTGTATTAAAAAACAAACAAACAAACAAACAAACAAAAAAACCCAACAAATAGCTTACATTTACTATGAGAGAGGAAGTAGATGCCCACGAAAGTGAAAATAATATCTGTAAAAGTGTATTATTTTTCTAATTTCAGAATTGCTATACTTAACTAGTTTGTCAAAACAGATAAATGAATAGCTTCATGAATGCAGGTGTACTTAAACTCTCTTGAAGTAAACTACTCTATAAACTGACAGTCATTTGTCTGACATTCTGTAATTTTTCCAGTCATCTTTCTTTTATGTATCCTTTTGTTTTCTTTTTTATTTGATTATAAAAACTAAATCACCTATTCAGCAGACTAAATCAATAGAAGTGTGCTTGGGAATAAGTTTAAGAAATCCTTGCAGAGGATTCAAAAAGTTGTATTCGGACTTACAAATATTCTAGTGATAGGTTGTACCTGAGCCACTTTCTATGACACGCATAATCTAGATATTTTTTTCTTTAAAAAAATTAACAGAAGATAAATAAAAGAATTCAAGCATTGTGAGATCCAAATCCCAACTTGTAGTATGTAATATGACATACGACATATAGACATATGTAATATGTCTATGTATAACATTAATATGTTTTGCTACACAACACTGGTGTAAAAATCTTTAGCAAAGACTTTAACACAATCTTGTGCTAGTGAATTGACATGTAGATTAGATAAGAAAACAGAAAATTACCTTCTAGAAAGAAAGAAGACTTTATTTCGGAGCTATATATAGTTAGGATTTCATGGGTAGGTCGCAGTCCATTTTTTTTTTTTTTTTGACAACAGAATACCAAATCCTACCAGTGTCTATGGCATCTAACATACACACGGGCAGGATATGAGGTGTGGCTGCACTTAGAACTTCTTGTTTGACTTCTCTGCCTCGTAAAATCAGAGCTTTGTTAACTGTCCACACAATGAAGTTTCAAGTGCAGACCATTTTCCAGACTTAGTATTAAAAATTAATCAATTATACCCTATCCCCTTAAGACTACTCTACAATTCATTCACCAATAGTCATGAGACTCAATCCTAGTACTAGCAGTCAAGTTGGGATTTTAACTCAGTGTGTTATTATGGCATCTTTCCAGGTCATGATCGCAGGACAGCTGTTTTCTTCCATAACAGGGTGAATTATAGCAGACAGAGAAGCCAACAAACCTCTTAGCATTTGAGCAGGGTGCTCCCTGCCAGCCAGGGAGCAGGCACTGACAGGCATTGGCTAGGGAAGAGCTGGCAGTCGTTCCATTGCCTCCATTTGCCAACAACGGTCATTATATAGAACGATCCTGTGGTGCCTCCTATAGGGGTGCAAGATTACCATAAGGAATAGGCAGTTGCAGAGAGAACAAGGATGTTCTTGGAAAACTATCCCCGAAAAAAGACATTTTAACATGACAGAGTTTGTACATGAATGAGTGAAATACAGCTCCTGGATCTAAGCCTGAAATATTCCTGATTAAATATCTGATTATCAGGAAAAGATGACTGAGTGCCTCCTGAAATATCAATAGGCTGGAGAAGCCAGCTAAGAGACTTCAATATGCAGCCCTTAAGTAAGTCCCCTTTCTTCCTAGAAGGAAACTGCTTCTGCTTCTTTATCTAATCTGCACATTAATTCACTACCACAAAACTATGTTAGAAGTATTTGCTAAAGAATTTACACTAGTGTTGTATAGACAAATGGATTCATATTTTACATGGAAATATTTTAATTAAGGACTGTATACTATAAGATGAGATCTGGGTCTCCCAATGTCTGTAATCACTTATTTACCACAGTTAAAAATAAACCATTTTGTTGCTAAGAAAAAACAACAGCAAGGGTGGTGGCAATGTGGTATACCACACTACCACCAACAAACCAGTAAAATTCCCATGGGCTTTCAAAATGAAAAAAAACCTCCAAGTAGAAATGAAGACAACACTCTTTAGACGTCCTTTATCACGTTCTTGTGCAAAGATCTCTGAAGTCTTTTACAGATTTCTGGGAGTGCAAGCACTTTTCATCAGTATTATCATTCAAGTCACACCGATCTAGAGAGGCAATCTTTTAAAAATGAATGCTTTACTAAGAAAAAAAAAAAAAAACAGGAAATCACAGAATCACAGAATGATCAAGTCTCTGACAGTAAATTCGATGCCTGTTTTTCTGATCCTATATCTTACTAGTAGCCTTAGTGCTATCTTCCTGATCCAAAATTGAGTGTAACTGTGCATAATGTGTGACACAAAACATCCATATTTGCTATCATGATATCACAGTGTATTCTACATTGTAATGTAATCTTTCCCTACAACACAAACCTTTGACTTTAGTATTCTGCAGCGGCAGAGTCTGTTTGTGCAAACAGCCTTTCAGAATGGCACACATGGAACTTCCCCCCTTTTTTGCAACTTGTTTAATGCAGTATAGGTACCATTCACATGTTGTTTTATTAAAGATGTATCTTTAATTTATAGATAAAGGTGGTGTAAGAGAATGTGTTCTAGAAAAATATATTTTCTAATGTTCTCGGCATTATATTATTTAGATTATCTTGCCTCCCCAAAAGAATATTGCAGCGCATAATATGACCCACAGAAAGAAAAACAGTTTTGGTTGGGATATCCAACTACATTTCCAAATCAAATTTCTTGCACTTAAGCTGGTGTGAAGCAGCTAGTACAATAAGGCTGAAATAGCACTGCTGTTTCCTGCAAGAGAGTATTCCCAGGGAAAAGCAGACATTTACTCAAACAAATTCTTGATGTCTAGTAAACTGCTAAGGAGCTATTGCAACCAATTATAGATCAAAAGTTGTTTCACCACACAGAAGAAAGGGCATGTAAGACATCTTCAGTATCTCACTAAAATGGCATTTAGACATCTGGGTAGGCCTGCGGAGTGGTAACAGTCACCGAGAGGAAAGGCATCTTGAGCTGCCTGTTTGTTGCTTCCGTTAGACTATGGCTGGCAGCTGAGGTAACTAATGGGAAGCTCTTTTCGGTGTCTCCGTAGTAGGCTGATTGCAGTACAGAAATGCTCTCTGTTTGGTACTCCTGTATGGTTCCTGTTTACAATAACTAAAAGCTGGCCTTGCCACTGCAAACTATGTACACCCTGCACACAGAAGTGCACACAGGCCACAGAACAGTTTCTGGAATATGGAGGATATTATACATCCTGGATAAAATACTCTAAAAATAAATAGTATCGGATAAAGTTTCAGTGAAAATGTAAGGTTCACTTCTTGGCTTAAGATATGAAAATTGAAAATAAGAACACAAAAAGTCCAGTCAAAGTATTCACTAGCGGGACCTTAGTTGCAGATAAGCAAATGTAAGAAGTGGGCTGCATACCAATTAATAGAACAAACTCAGTCAAAAAAAAGATCACAGAGATAAAGACAGAGTTACCTGAGGTCCGTTGCATAGGAAATAAGCTGATTTCAAAGATGAAAATAAGTACTTTTCATTTATTTTAAAATAGCACTATTTTTAACTTGAAAAATATTTCATCCAGAGATCTCAACATAATTTTAAGAACCTAATCAACTACACAATACCTTAGAATGTGCCAGTGAAGACTGCAGGAATTATTATTTCATTCTGACACATAAGAAATTTAAGATACACCTAAGATGATCGGGAAATCTTGGGTCTCTTGCCTTTCAGTTTTTCTGTCAGCCTCGAGGCCATTCGCATCACGTCAGTGCCAGCTGGAGCTGGCAGCGGAAATGATTCTGACAGATGGTAACTGTGGTCATTGCTACCTGGTTACGAGTGCTTTGAGTTAGCCATTGTATATAGAAATATACATTCTGAGGCATTTTACAGGAGATATCTCTGCTCTGATTTGGTCATATGTGGAAGCTAAATAGAGAGCCAAAATGGATATATGTGAAATGGTCAAAAATTTCTGCGGGCAGCCAGATTTAAGAAAAAAATATGAAAAGAATTAACACATGTTCCCTATAAAAATCTTTTCCCTTCCTTTCCTCTTTTCCCTTGAGATTCCTAACATAAATGAACAAGTACAATGCAGCAAGGGTAAAACATCTGAAGTGATTATCAAAAACACTTGCTCCAATAATAGCCAGTTGTAGGACACCCACATCTGACATTGTGAGTAAGCTGCACATCCACATGTTAACAGCACAGAACTGTTATATTTATAGAATGCCTAAAACTGGACATATTTACTAGTTCAATTACAAGGTAGTATCATGCCTAGGGATAGTCACCAGGCAGTGTTTCATTACTTTCATTTCAGAAGACGCTGCTTTCATTTGTGGTCTGAAATGTGCTGGTGTGTAGATGTGTTGGTGAATAGCGAATATATAATGGGGACTTATCTCCGTTTTTTACCTTCGCTATTATAATTTTCACCATTATGGATTCCAAATATCACAGAATATTTTTTTCTGCTTCATTTGTTTGCTGATACACTGCCACAATTTCAGGCAGAAGCGTTCTGCTGCAATTCCTTACACAGTTAGAAATTAGAATAGAATATACCATTTGAATGTTCAGATTAATCTTCCGTGTAGTCAGGAGTCTGGCTTTTTTTCAGTATATCTTCCACAGCATGTGTACTGTGAACTACAAAAAAAAAAATACATCTTGTTCCTTTGTGTGCAATTTTAGTTAACTTCATAGCCTTCTGTGATGTGCTTTTGGCCTATGGCTGCTACATATATCATCTTATCTGTCTTGAAGTGTTAATTTATCAACAGCATAATTAATCTAAAAAAAAAATCCCACACCTAACTTGGATGTGTTTATATATAGCACATACAATTTGAAAAAGGTTACCTTTATTTTTGTTGCTCACCTACGAAATAAGTGTGCAAATATAATTAGGAAATATTAAGAAGTGTAAGCAATTTTGTTTTCTTGGAGTTGCAGGAATATATGTAAATACACAGGTGAAGAGAATCAACCAGTTGACAAAACAGATTACAATTCGGACAAAATCAAACCTCAAAAGTGATTATCACAATAACCACAAAATCAAAGTACTGCTGAATTTGCATTCGAAATACTTGTGAGGAAACTTTTTCAGTTGTCAGTCTTACTAGGCAGAGTGATAACAGGCAACAGCTGCTGAGAACTTCTATGTTGAAGTTATGCAGAAAAGTGGCAAAAAAGACTGTATAGAATCTAGACAGATAACAAATGGGATTTACTTGGGATTTTTCACTATTAGAATAAATATTCATTGCTTTCTTTTATTGATTTCTGTTTAAAATAGTCTTTGTCATTGCTCTCAAATGTAGATGTGATGCACAAGTCAAATGCATCTTTGGATAAAATTAATTGTTTTATCTGCCCTTATCCTTCACTAACGACAAAAACATATATTCATTTTTTTCCCCAGGGAGAACATTGCCCATACAGATTTTTTTTTGTGTGTGTGTAATTTCTAGATGACATTTATCAGGGTTGAGGAGAACTAAAACTTACCAATACTTTTGCTTTTAAAATGAATTAAGGTTTCTTATAGGAAAATACGTATTAATTTGCTTGTATTTACAGACTAATGCATGTCATTCTCAGGCCATAAAACATCTTATCAAGATATTTCCTAAGTATATATTTTACTACAGAAGTAGTATATGATTTTACTAGAGAAACTTTTTCAGGTTTTCAAAAATAACTTGCAAATGCTAGTAGAAGGTAAATTTTTCCAAAGATTCTGCAGCCCTTTGAATATCTGTAACACTTTTGTAGAAACGTAGGAAAGTATGTCCATCTCAGGCACACTCACAACATATCATGAAATATGTCTTAAAATGCTTAAAGCAGTTATCTCATAGAGGTTTCAGGAAGATCTTTTAATGATTGCATCCTGCTTCTGTAAAAAACAAAAAAGAGCTTGAAAATGTTCCTCTGATTTTGATAGGTGTTATTTTCATGAAAGAGAATTCCTAATTCAGCAAAGCACTAAACTTTGTGTTAAATAAAAGTATGTGTACTTACGTTTTGCAGAATTCAAAACTAGTTTGTATTAATCAAATAGCTAAATAGGAAATTTGTATTCCTTGATTACAAATAGCACAACCCTTTCTCATATTCATCTGTGATACTGTTAAGGTCAATATATTTGCATATGAAATATTTGAATTTTTTTCTTGTATAGCAGAGATATTTTAAGTGTTTTTTAAAATTTCGTTCCATTCATTTTCAACTCTTAAAAAGCTAATTGTTTAAAATAATTGTACCGCTTAAAATAATTCCTATCCTCACAAACTTCCTCATGTTACAGATTCATCAGAAAATGTATGAAAATTTGTTTGGTAAGAATAGTAAATAATGTTATACATTTAGTCAATAAGTTTAATCTGTCAGAAAGACATCTAAAACTGCATGTTACAAGAAGTTCATTTTCTATAACAGAACAAATATGTTCCAAATTAACTTATCATAACTATTTTTATTATGAGAAGAGTTGAAATATTGCAGTTTGAAAATTAATACTGTTTAAACTTTAATCTGTCATTCTTAACATTTGCAATTCCCTATTGCTAGCCTGCATGAAATTATACGAGTGATTATCCTGTTGGAGGCACGCTTCAGAAATAACACCTCCCCACACATTATCTCTGAGTACTGACTACAGACATAAATCATGTATCTGAGTAATACCACAGTGCAAACATAGGGAAATTCAACAGCATTCAGATGATGTCACTGCCCAGATATTCATACTCTATGCAACAAAAGATGTAACCTATAATACTAAATGCAGTGATTCCTCGACTGTACATTATTTCTCAGGAGCTGCTGAATTAAATAGTTTCATTTCAATCTATTGTAAAGAGCAAAAGGTTCATTTCTGATATCTTGTGTTAATTTTAGCAGTCTGGATTGCCTCAGTTAAAATGTACTATATAACTTGCAGACTTGGGGATAATACCCATTCATTATTTTGTTTGTTTGTTTGTTTTTGTTTTTCTAATTAGACCTCCAGGCAACACTTGTTTTTAACTATAATTATTTTTTTCTTTAGTGCCTGCATTTATATTTAGCATGAAAGCCAACTGTACAGATGGTATTTTCATAAAAGCCCATTGAGAAAGGCTGGGAGAATCATTCCAAAAAAGTTCCTGTGAGAAATAGCAAAATAAAAGGTTGCATCTGGAAGTGCGTATTTCTTTCAGTGCAACAACATGCCTTACAAACAACTCAGTAGCATAGTACTTCACAGGGTATCCTAGACGTCTGCTTTTGAACTTAAATTGGCAGCATCTTTACAGGCCGTGTTCAACTGAGGGTGGAATCTGGCCATCAGCACAACTCATTCACATGGAGAATTTCCCTAGCTCCTGCTACCAAAGACCACAGACCCTTCCTGTTATCTATTGGTCAAATAAGTGTAGAGCTTTTTCTCTGAACAGATGGTACTGGCCACACTTCTGACATCCACAGCTTTCAGAATGCTTAGTGTCCTTTAGAAAATAGATTTTCAGGAAGTAATTTTCAGCTCTCAAATATTCACGTTCCTGGCAGTACCACTTTTCGTAGTATTCATTGGTAGTTACTATGTATGTCTATATTTTATAGCTAAGATTCCCCACCCTAATATGAATTGTTCGCAAACATCCAAGCTTAGAGTATGTTCTAGAATGTGATTTTCTGGGAATGAAACAATAGGATTTCCTGCTCAGTGATTCCCGATGACCAACACATCAAACAGGTTTCTTTTACAAGGAGAGATTGTCTTTCCTAGTTGCCAGCCCCATGACCTAAATCTGGGGAGTGAAACATTTTTCCTCTTTCCATGCATCTTAGCCTTCAAAAAAATTCTTAGGACTAACACACTTAGATTTAATCAGTTACATCTATGAATGCTCAGAAGCAAAATGGATAGGGATTTTGGGGTGACTAAAACTGCCAAACTCTATTGATGATATTCAAGTATAAGTGGACTTCTATTTTTAAGGTGGAGCTTTCTTTTTTTCCTCAGATAAGCCTATATTATAGAGAGTAAAAAGCTTTGTAAATAAAGTAAGAAAATAATGGAGTACACACACTTTTATGCTTTAAGAGATAGATACAAACCTTTACCTGAGTAAAGATGAGTTTACATGATATGTAAACCTTCTTCAGAAACACTGACCCGACTAAAGATCAGAGTAAATGCACGCAAGTAAGATATTACCTTTAGCCTGATCCCCTTCATTGCCCCATTTTACACTTTTGCTTGATTTCCATTGACGGAACAATTGAAAAAGCTGATGCCCATTAGCTGGGCAAATATCATTCATTTCTTTGTGAATCGTCTGTCTAGCTGCTATGCATGCAAATACAAAGCACCAGGCACACAGTCTGAACTCAAGAGTGCAATGAGATGTGTTTAGCATAAAAAAGGTTTTGAAAACAGAAAAAAATATGATTCTGCAATGAGTACGACCTTAATATGCATGTATACTTTCTGGCACTAGAAACATTTGTAGAAGATTAGATGCTAAAACCGGAAAACTAGAAAAGTGTTTGGAACTGCAAGTTTTGTAGTTTTCTACACTGCAGAGCATCAACTCTATGATAAACTTATCATTGAAAACAAATATAGCTAGATCTGACCTCATCTACCTACAATAGCAATCCCATTTAAATTAATAAAGGGTAGTCTTCCAAGAGAACAGAACATTTCTTTATCAGTTAGTATTCAGGGTTTATTATCTGGTATTGTAATATCCACGTACAATGGAAAGAGCCTGCAATCTCACCACAGCTAACTGCTTTTCTTCTGTAGGCTTATTCCATTAGATTTAAGGCTTGTCAGAAATGACTCTCTTAATCTACTGATTCTATTTTCATCCTGAAGAATTATAGAGCAGAAACAGAAAAGAAATGGAATGTGCCATCCAGCAAGCAAAGAAATATTTGGGTCAAGATTTTCAATGGTAGTTAGACACAGAAATATATTTGGATAAGGAGCTTAGACAACTAAGTCTAGGAGCGTGGACCTATTAGTCTTTCAAAAGCCCTTAAGCTTCTTTTCACCAAAGTTTTCTGCAGCAAAATATTTCCATGCCTAAAGTTCCACAGCTCTTCAGCCACCATGGAAGGACGAGCCCGATTACTGAAGTCCGGTCTGCATAAGAGTCTCTCCAAGGCCCAGTCCCATAGGTGTGTGCTCACAGGCAATGTGCATGAGAAAGACAGCTCTCTTCAAAACATAACTACCAAATACATTTTCTTGAAATAAAGATGATGTTCTTTTTCTTTTAAAAAATATGAATTAACTGGAAAGTACTTGGGGTGTAGCTGACCTCAGAGCAATTGTCTCCTCACCAATAAGTTTCCCAGCCCACCTTCAAGAAAGCCTAAACTGCAAAGAAATCTCCACATATAGTTATTCTGTTCTTTTGATGCTGAGCCAGTTTTCAAAGAGCATTCAAGATGTACAGGGCAGAAGCATGACTTTCCTGCTTATAATACTTAGCTGCATGAAAGAAAAGAAGATCTCTGTCTTCATATAAACGTTGATTATGCATTCGATAACAAAAATCATAAAAATTGAATATGCAACATTTGGAAATGAGTCTCTCTTCTACAAGATAATCACAGTTATAAAGAACCAAAAATCTCTGGCAGCTCCTCTCTCACCTTTTCTATAAAAAGACACACTACAGGTGGAGTGGAAAATGTCTTTCTGCTTATACAATGATAGAGCCCTAATTTATCTCCATTTTCCAAGCTACCAGAAATGAACTGAGAAAACCATCATCATCATCACAGCCCAAAAATCATCTCCAGAAAATAAGCAATGTAACAACAGTCAAAATGCAGAAGTCAAGACTTTCTGAGCTCTTGAATACCTTTTTTATTTTTGTTGCTTTGCTTCATACATTTAAAATGCAAAGCCAAAAGGGTGGAAGGGGGGAACACTACTGAAAATAACAAGGTAAGTTGTCACATACACACCAAGCTGTATTGTAAAAAGGTTATTCTGACAGCCATCTGTGCAGCCCCTCTGTACCCTGTGTTGTACTAAAGATCCATTTTGATGGATTAAACACCTGCAGCAAGGTAACAGGTTGTTAGAGAGGGGGCAGCTTTAGTGTGTCTACCAGTGGCCACTGAGGTCTGGTGTTTTGCAGAGAAATATTCTCAACACTTCCTGCAGAGATGAGTGGTTAGGCTCACAAACATGAATTTTTAACATGTTTCATACCCGCCTAAGTGTGTTCACTTGAGCATGCCACATTGCCAATACTTTTCCCACAGACATACTGAACACCCAGTGAATTCAAATGAGTTTAATACACAGTCTTTTGATTAATGGAAAATGGCAGAGAGTAAGGGACTGAAACAGTTCGTGCTTTGCTTGATTAATTAATAAGAGACTCTCTTTTCCCAGCTTCAACTCATTATGCTAATGAAATGTCATCAATTAAGGCTTTCCCCTGATTATTGAATCTGTCAGGTAGCGCTCAGTTAAAAAGCCAAATTCCTTTGCTGTCTTTACAGCGTTGCCATCACAGCTTTTTATGAAATGCTACTCCCATTAGCCAGTGTTTGTTCTACTTCCTCATTATTGTATCATCCTGTTGACCTTGAGACAGGTGAATGTGCACTGCTCAAAATGAAACATAGACAACACTATCAGTGGGACGGTGGGTCAAGATAATGTGTTCAGGGAGAGATAAATACCATTCTTCACTCCCGGTTCCTTCATAATTATTAATAGCCTGGTCAAAGATAAACCCAGGGAGAGCATGTGACATTCAGAAACCAATGTCATGCCATACTAGGAGCTTCCAGAAGATTAGCACAAATGGGAGGGAAAGCTTTTAACCCTTAAAAATATGTCTTTTGCTATGAAGATGATTTCATGATTTTCATAGATTGGTGCAAGTGGGAATACACAGATACTCCTAAATACATATTCTCCTAAGTAGTTCACACAAAGAACAAAGAAATCCACTTTAGAAAAGCACAGTTGCAAGACTTTGGGAAATTCATTTGCTCTACGTATATTCAGGACTAAGTTTCAGAGTCAGTAAATGAGGCTCCACGTGTTGAGCTGCGCAATGCCAGTGCCTAAAGTCAACTCTGGCAAATCACTTGTCAAGAAGAGAACACCCAGGCCTGTACGGCAGCTTGGGAACGAGCCTTTGGAGAGGGCCCTTTCAAGGTCCCACCTTCCACTGCTGCCCCAGCAGCTGCAATACTACAAAATACTGCAAAAGCTCCTCTCTCTCTGCTAACTCTGCACGTTAGTCAGAGCTCATCACGGTGGCAATCAAATACCTGTACCTGCCATGTGCATCACACGCTAGGGAACAGGGTGCTGTGCTGCAGTGCACATGCATGAAATACAGAAACCACAGCAAGGAATCGTGCAGAGGGAGCTAAGTACATGGCTTTCATGCTTCTTCAGAAAACTCTCACAAAATCCCTAGTAAGAGCTATATAAAAGCTGTTGAAAGAGTAGTCATGTTGTGATTTAAAAGAATATTAGTAGACATCATCAGGGAAAAGGTCTTCACAGGGATCTGTATGGAAGATAACTATACTGGATCATGTAGGCAGATGTTGGGGTTGATCTTCATGCAACAGATTTAAATTTAGTAGAAATTTATTACATTCAACCTCCTCTTGATTTCAAAGGAAAAGGCAGCTAGAATATGTCTTGTATCTATTAATTGTAGCATTTTGCCTTTACTCATTCCTGATACATCAGAATGGAAGAATCCAGTGAAGATGTAATGCTAGAAACTGAATTTCTCACCTAGTCACTGAGCTGCAAAGTCTAGATTTAATCAACTTATTCTCTTGACTCAGAAGGAAAACATATCTAAGAAAAGAGGACTGTCCCTGTCACTCAGATGCCTTTCAGAGATAAAAGCCAAAGGATATTCTTTAGAGAATTCTTTTTAATGATTTTTTAGGATGAGTATCTTTCTCTTAAGGACTTTTACCTATCTACTTTATATAAATAACATGCATTTAAGATAACAGCTATGTACAAAGGACACAAATATTGGTGCAATTGTTTGCACTGCAATACAAAAATAATTTATAAAAGATAGCTTTTAGGTAGAACTAGTTGTATCTTTTCTTTTCATGTTGTTTCATACTGGAGCAATCATACTTTTTTACTATAAAATCATTAAAAGTGAAAATAGAAATTGCTTTCACCTACCCTTGAGGTGAAGTGGGATGTCATAAAATGAGTGTTTATCTGCGGTCTGACTTAATACCCTGTATTAAAGGCTCAGAGATACAGACAAGGAAAAGAATAATTGCTCCTGGAAAATTATCTTGACCATTGAAACA